>NW_027361724.1:14695000-14875000 GCF_039654945.1 Dendrobates tinctorius
GAGGCGACCAGCACTGCAGTGCAGATTATCTGGGACAGATGGTGTGATGCAGCAGAGTTGGAATAGCTCTCCACAGGCAGAGCTGTGCCAGGGCAGATGAGAGATGTTGATGTAGTGTGAAGCAAGGGATGTAACAGTGCTGAGTAGGTGAAGCAGGAAGAAGGCAGAAGACACAGCTGAATGCAGTTCCAAAGATTTACTCACAGTTCTCAAGAGCCAGCGATGCCCACTTGGTGCTACATCCTCCTGGTGAGGGATCCAGCCAACTTCCAGGCAGATAGAGAACACCTTTCGAGAACTCCCCGTCAGTATATGCCTTCCCTGGCCGTCTCACTGTGCTGATTTCCACTACTCTTCCTTCCCAGGCCAGCAGCTGTGGATCCTGTTGGATATCGTGCCCAAAGCGTTTCCTTGATCCTTTATGGCTGTCTTTCTGGAGAAGATAACTGTGGTAGTTGGCTGTGGCCCCCTAAAGTTGCCACAGCTGTCAGCTTGCTAGCTGAGCCCTGTTGTACACTCCACTAGGCTAAGGGGCCGAGACCCTTCTGCGACCTGGATTTCCCCCACCTGATGTCCATCAGCGTGGAATGAGCCCCATGGGTAGCACCATAGGGGTGGAGAGCATATTCATTACTTTAATGAGCGGTACCATGTGACCGCACAGGAAGAAGACAGAAGGAGAGATGCAGACGCTGGGACTGAGATGTAGCAGAGCCTGATATGCAGACACCAGGAGGGTGATTAGCACTGGGAGAGGGTGAGCTATGCCATATTCATCTGTCCCCGTTCCACCACTTTGCTCATTCTCCCGAGTTCTCTGCCTGTGATGTTCAGGTCAGAGGGCGCGATGCCTGAACAGTCACTGCAGAGAGCCAGCAATGCTGAGGAGCAGTGGGCAGCGACAAGAGGTGAGTATGTCATTTTTGTTTTTAAATCGCAGCAGCAGCAATATATGGGGCATATATTAATATGGAGCATGTTATGGGGCCACCATTAACCTCTCTGCAGCATTATGTGGGGCGTATTTAAATATGGAGCATCTTATGGGGCCACCATTAACCTTTCTGCAGCATTACATGAGGCATTTATTAATATGGAGCATCTTATGCGGCCACCATTTTACTTTTATTAGTATCTATTTTTATTTTTGAAATTTACCAGTAGCTGCCGCATTTCCCACCCTCGGCTTATACTCGAGTCAATAAGTTTTGCCAGTTTTTTGTGGCAAAATTAGGGGCCTTGACTTATACTCTGGTCAGCTTATACTCAAGTATATATGGTAAATAAATATAAAATACCAGCTGTGAATAAACTATATATATAAATATACACCTACAGCGAATAAACAGTGTACATAAATATAAAATTCCAGCCATGAATAAACTATATATAAATATTGTAGTGCAGCGGGGTTGATGCAGTGAGACAGGCAATGACCACAGGAAAGCTCAAAACAAGTGTCTTTTACTACCCAAAGAAAACTTACAACTGGAACTCAAAAGGCATCCCCCAGATCGCAGCCGGGAAACAAGACAGTCCGCAACCTAGACCGGTTGCCGTGGGCGACTGCACTGTATGCTGGGAGGTGCCAGGCCTTTTGGTTCCGCTTGGTTCTGTGCTGCTTCACACAAGCTGAAGCTTTGCAGAGCCTCCTGCTTTGCACGCATGCAAACCAAAACTGACAGACAAAACCCTCTGCTGCAGGGTTTTTTCAAGTAACCTGTGGCCATAAGCCACTTGGAAGACCCGGCTGGGAGGAAGCGGACCGCCCCACTACCATCCTGTAGTCCGCTTCAAAAATAAAAACCCATGGCAGGATTTCTTAAATCTGCCTTGAGCAAATAGCTTACCCAAGACCATCACTTGCTTTTATTTTGCATTGTAATCACAGCCATGCTTGTGACTGCAATGCAATCCCACTTCTGTGCGCATCCTGGGGGACACATAGCGACTCTCGCATATAACACCTGTCACTGCCTTACACCTACAGTGAATACAGAGTATATGTAAATATAAGATACCAATCATCAATAAACTATGTACATAAATATATATAGTGCTCAGCATAGATGAGATTTGTCAGAAAAACTTTAGTTTTCTTTCAGAATCAATACTTTCTATAGGGTACCATACGACAAAATACTCTGACAAATCCGGGCAACTTATTGTAAATCAGTTTGTTATTTTGCACACTCAAAAAAAGTAATTTTCCTAACAACTTTATTAAAGACCATGTTGCAAAAATGAGTACAATCCAATGAAAGTCTTAGGGCTCGCTTACACGACAAGTGCTATCTGATGTTTAATCACATAGCTCTCAGACCAATGTTATACTATGGGGTAGTGCAGATCTGCATTTTTTCTACAGACCAGTTTTACATGAGAAAAAAAATGCAGCATGCTACAAGTGGCTCTGCAAATCACAGCACGTGCAAACAGTTAAGTCTATGGCTGCAGTCCGATTTACGCAGACACAGACAATGGAAAAGATGGAGATATTGAGTTCTCCTTCTTCTCACCTGTGTTGAAATTCTCTCATGCAAGAGAAAACGTTCTCACTAAGATGATACTTGGATCAAACTCTGATCAGAGTTTGATCTGGGTGTTATTTGCATAATTCAGCCAATTCTCTCACATGAGAGAATCATCTCTCGTGTTCCCACGGCCTTAGGAGTAAAGCTAAAGCTTAGACTACAAACTTCTAATTAACGAGAATTCAACCACAGATAAATCTAATTTTAATTAGATTTTATTCATTAATTTAGGTGTCAAGCAGACATTTCATGCTGTCAACAATGGCACCACGTGGAAGAGAAATGTCACAAGACCTGGGATAGAAAATAATTTATTTACATAAGAAAGGTGATGTCCACATGAAGGTCAGCAAGGCTTTACTTATCAGTCCGAATACTTTTGCAAAAGTGATACAAAAAATGTAACAAAGATGGACTGCAACCATCTCGCAGAGATGTGTAGGCCCACCACAGACGTTAACCCCTAAACAAGAACATCCCCTGATGAGAAGAATTGAAGAAAATTGACATGCATGTTAATTGCAGTTAGCTAAAGAAGAAGAAAGCCAAATCTTAAAGTGCATGCACAGAAAAGCCTGTTAACAATTTGCCAGGGCTCAAGCTGAAAAATATGAAGACTTCTGGGACTTTATACTCTGAAGTGATGAGACCAAGTTAAATGTTTTGGGAACTGATAGCTTCAAAACAGTATGGTGGCAAGAGTTAAGAGTACAAAGAAAATTGCAGAAAAAAGCATGGTACCTACAGGGAAACATAGTGGTGCCATTGTCCTTATGTGGAGCTGCTGGTGTCGGGGACCTACATTTCATTTATGACATCATGAATTTGCAGATGTGCTGCTCTGTATTGAAAGAGAAGATGCCACCATCATTCCGTACCCTTGGTAGACGTGCACTTTTCCAACATGACAATGATCCAAGACACACATTTAAGGTCACTGTTGCTTTTCTGAAGAAAAACAGGGTGAAAGTGTCTACTGATATGAACCCAATTGAACACCTATAGGGAATTCTGAAGAGATAAGTTCAGTATCACTCTCCATCCAGCATCCAAGCTCTAGCAGAGGTTGTTCTTGAAGAATAGAATAAGACAGATGTTACAATATCACCAAATTGTTCATCCCATACCTAGAAGGCTTGGTGTTGTCCTTAAAAATCATGGAGCCCATACAAAATACTAGATAAAGTAGTTTTTGATGTTGGGTGTATTCAATTTTGCATCAACTAATTTGGGTAAAACTAAAGATTTTGTAATGAATGTTATATTATTAACCATACTTTCATGTTATGGGTTAAAATGTCCTATGAAACTCTGATTAAAATCTTACTTTGTAAAAGGAATGTGCTCATTTATGCTGAACACTGCACAAACAGTAATTATACAGTATGCAAACTGTTAATATATACCTACAGTGAATTAACCATATTCAAAAATAATACCTACAGTGTACACTGTGTTCCAAATTATTATGCAAAAAATATTTCCTCATATTTTCTCTAAATTACCTATATGAATTGCAGTCATTGTTATTTTCCAGTCATCTAATATTCTAGTATAATTGCAATGTTTTTGAACAAACTGCCTATGAAAACAGTATATTTTTAAAAATAAGAAACACTCAAAATGCATGTTCCAAATTATTATGCACAGCAGAGTTTTCAACCTTTTTATTTTTATTTTGAACAAAAAAATGGTCAATTGTGAAATTATAAGCTTTATCAGCATATTACAAAATGAAATCAAACAGTTTTCAAGTCAAAACTTTATTCTAGGTGATGTTACATTTGCACATAGGACCCCTTGTTCGAAGGAAGCTTCTGAACTCTCTCGTCCATTGAATTTGTCAGTTTTTGGATGGTTTGTGCTTCAATTGTTTTGCATGTGGACAGAATACCCTCCCAGAGCTGTTGCTTAGATGTGAACTGCCTCCCGCCATCATAGACACTCCTTTTGATGATGCTCCAGAGGTTCTCAATGGGATTGAGGTCATTGGAAGATGGTGGCCACACCATAAGTTTGTCCTTTTTTATGCCCATAGCAGCCAGAGATGCAGATGTGTTATTTGCAGCATGAGACGGTGCATTATCATGCATGAATATGATCTTGCTGCGGAAAGCACAGTTCTTCCTCTTGAACCATGGCAGGAAGTGCTGTTTTAGAACCTCCACATAGATTATGGAGTTCATCTTTACCCCTTCAGGGATCCTAAAGGGGCCAACAATCTCTCTCCCCATGATTCCAGCCCAAAACATTACTCCACGTCCTCCTTGTTGGCACCTTAGCTGTGTTTTCATGGGGTGTCCATCAACCAGCCATCTTCCACTCCATCCATCTGGACCATCGAGCGTTGCACGGCACTCATCGGTGAACAAAACAGTTTGGAAGTCAGTCTTCATGTATCGTTTGGCCCACTGGAGCCGTTTCTGCTTGTGTGCAGTGGATAGAGGTGGTCGACAGGATGGCTTACGCACAGCTGCAAACCTCTGAAGGACCCTGCATCTTGTTGTTCGGGGGACGTTTGTGGCACCAGCAGCTTCAAAAACTTGTCTGCTGCTATGACAAGGCATTTTTGCAGCTGCTCTTTTAACCTGACGCAATTGCTTGTTGGAAAGAGTCCTCAATTTTTCCTTATCAGCACACACACGTGTGTGCTGGGAATCAGCTACATACTTCTTGATTGTGCGATGATCACGATGAAGTATCTTGGCAATGTTGATTGTAGTCATGCCTTGACCTAAATACTCAACAATTTGTTGCTTCTCAGCAGCCGACACATCCTTTTTCTTTCCCATTTTGGCAAAAAATGTAGGCAGCTTAATAATGTGGAACAGCCTTCTTAAGTAGTCTTGCCTTTATTTGGACACACCTGCCTAATTTGCACAGGTATCTGCAATTGCTTTCAGTGATATAAAGAGCCCTGACACACACCACCATCAATGAGTTTAAATGACAAACAAAAAAATTCTAACCTTATCACTCCTAAATTCTTTTTGCATAATAATTTGGAACACAGTTTATAAATAAAAAACTGCAAACAAGTTAGTCTTTTCCCCATGTCCACGGGCCACTTGCTTACAGTAGGCTGGCACTATTTATCAGGTGAATGTTATTTACTAATTATGTGGCTTCTAGAGGCAATACGTCACTGGGGATTATATTTAGGGGCATCAGACTACAGGGGGCTGAACGCAGGGGTGGGATTCAGCGGGTTCTCCCCGGTTCAGTGGAACCGGTTGTTAAAAAAGCAGCCGGTTTCCCGAACCGGGGAGATTCAGAACCGCGATCCGGTTCTGAGGACTATACAGGGGCCGGAACTGCAGCCAGCACAGTGCGGGGATCGCCGCGTCACATCCACAGGGAGCACAGAGCTCACCTCCAGCCCAGCCCCAGGAAGCAAGAACCCGGAACTACAGCTACCGTATATCACCAAGGAGACGCGCCCCCGTCCTGCAGCAAGTGCCCAGAGAGCGTGTGATGCTGTGAGGATGCGGTCAGGCGCTCAGGTACACATCGTGATGGAACACGCTGAGTCTGGGGGGGACAGTGGAGTCTTGGGGACAGAGAGGTCTGGAGGGGACAGAAAGGTCTGGGGGGAGAGAGAGAAGTCTGGAGGGGACAAAAGGGACAGAGGACTAGAGGGGTCAGATGAGTCCAGAGGGGACTGTGGAGTCTGAGGGAGAGAAAGGAGTCCAGAGAGTACTAGAGGGGACAGAGGAGTCTGGGGTGGACAGAGGAGTACAGAGGGGACACAGGAGTCTGGGGTGGACAGAGGAGTACAGAGGGGACACAGAAGTCTGGGGTGGACAGAGGAGAACAGAGGAGTCTGGGGTAGACACAGGAGTTTCGGGTGGACAGAGGAGTACAGAGGGGACACAGGAGTTTGGGGTGGACAGAGGACACAGGAGTCTGGGGTGGACAGAGGAGTACAAAGGGGACAGAGGAGTACAGAGGGGACACAGGAGTTTGGGGTGGACAGAGGGGACAGAGGAGTCTGGGGTGGACAGAAGGGACAGAGGAGTCTGGGGTGGACAGAAGGGACAGAGGACCTGTGCCTGCCTATTGGGGACCTGTGCAGCACTGTGCTGCCTATTGGGGACCTGTGCAGCACTGTGCTGCCTATTGGGGACCTATGCCTGCCTTTTGGGGACCTGTGCTGCCTATTGGGGACGTGTGCTGCCTATAAGAAACAATGCTGCCTATTGGGGACCTGTGCTGCCTATTGGGGACCTGTGCTGCCTATTAGGGACCTGTGCTGTGTATTGGGGACCTATGCTGTGTATTGGGGACCTGTGCTGCTTATTGGGAACCTGTGCTGCCTATTGGGGACCAATGCTGCCTTTTGGGGACCTGTGCTGCCTATTGGGGATCCGTGCTGCCTATAGGGGACAATTCTGCCTATTGGGGACCTGTGCCTGCCTATTGGGGAACAATGCTGCCTATTGGGGACCTGTGTCTGCCTATTGGTGACCTGTGCCTGCCTATTGGGGAACAATGCTGCCTATTGTGGACCTGTGCTGTCTATTGGGGACCTGTGCTGCCTATAGGGAACAATGCTGCCTATTGTGGACCTGTGCTGCCTATAGGGAACATCTCCTTGACTGCACCCCTACTTGTATATGTTTGAGGAAAAGATGCGTGTAAATGGGTGTGGCTTAATAATGGGTGTGGCTTAATAATGGGTGTGGCTTAAAATGGGTGTGGTTTTCCTACAAACAAACACAGAACCTGTTGTTAAAAATTTGAATCCCACCACTGGCTGAACGCAAATACATGTCATAATTTTCAGATTTATGTCTTTCAAATAATTAGAAAATCATGTATCATTTGCTTTATACTTCACAAATACTTGGTACTTTGTGCTGGTGTATCACATAAAATGCAATTAAAAAAATAAAAAACATTTACTTTTGTAGGTGTAGTGTGAAAAAATGAGGAAAAATTCATGGGATATGAATGATTTTTAAAGGCACAGTACTATCTATCTATAGATACAGTTGTGTGAAAAAAGTGTTTCTTCCCTTCCTCATTTCCTATTCTTTTTCATGTTTTTCACACTTGAAACTTTCAGATCAATAAACAAATTTCAACATTAGAGAAAGATAACACAAGTAAAAACAAAATGCAGTTTTTAAATGAACGTCTTTATTATTAAGAGGAGAAAAAAAAATCCAAACCTACAGGGCCCTGTGAGAAAAAGTGATTGTTCCACCTTAAAGCATAAATTAACTGTGGTTTATCACATCTTTGGGAAGCTGAGTTTAAATTCCCTAGCTAAACTCAGACCCGATTACTGCCTCACCTGTTCTCAATCAAGAAATCACTTAAGTAGCATCTGCCTGACAAAGTGTTGAACCTTCCCAGGAGTGGCCGGCCGACCAAAATTACCTCAAGAGACCTGCGACAAGTCATCCAAGAGGTTTCAGAAAACCCCACAACAACATCCAAAGAACTGCAGGCCTCACTTGACTAAGTTAAGGTCAGTGTTCATGACTCCACCATAAGAAAGAGTCGGGGCAAAAATGGCCTGCTTGGCAGAATTCTAAGATGAAAACCATTGCTGCGCAATAAGAACATAAAGGTTTGTCTCAGTTTTGCCAGAAAACATCTTGACGATCCCCAAGGCTTTTGGTAGAATACTCTGTAGACTGACAAGACAAAAGTTGAACTTTTTGGAAGGTTTTTGTTCCATTACATCTGGTGTAGAAGTAAAACAGCATTTCAGAAAAGGAACATCACACCAACAGTAAAATATGGTGGCAGTAGTGTGATGTTTGGGACTATTTTGCTTCTTCAGGACCTAGGAGACTTGCTGTGGTAAACGGAACCATGAATTCTGCTATCTACCGAAAAATCCTGAGGGAGAATGTCAGACCCTCTGTTTGTGACCTCAAGCAGAAGCGCACTTGGGTTACACAGTAGAGCAATTAAACAAAATACACAAGCAAGTCCAACTGTAAATGGCTTAAGAAAAACAAAATTAAGAGTTTGCAGTTGCCTACTCAAAGTCCTGACCTCAATCCAAGTCAAATGCTATGGCAAGGCCTTAAAAAAATGTGGTTCATGATTGGAAACCCTCTAATGTGGCTGACTTACAACAATTCTGCAAAGATGAGTGGGCCGAAAATCCTCCAGAGCGTTATAAAACACTATTTGCCAGTTATTGCCAGTTATTGCAAAGGCTTGATTGCAGTTGTTGCTACTAAGGGTGGCCCAACCAGTTATTAGTTTTAGAGGGCAATCACTTTTTCACAAAGGGCCCTGTAGGTTTGGATTTCTTTTTCCTTTAATAATAAACACCTTAATTTAAAACCTGCATTTTGTGTTTGCTTGTGCTATCTTTGTCTAATATTTACATTTGTTTGGCGATCTGAAACATTGAGATGTGACAAACATGCAAAAGAACAGGAAGGGAACAGGAAATCAAGAAGGGGCAAACACTTTTACACTCAACTGTATATACTGGATATACATATATAAAGATGTATATATATATATATCTATATAGATCGAATCATAGAATCATAGAATTGCAGAGTTGGAAGGGACCTCCTGGGCCATCTAGTCCAACCCCCTGCTCAAAGCAGGATTTGCTAAATCATCCCAGACAGATGTCTGTCCAGCCTCTGTTTGAAGACTTCTATTGAAGGAGAACTCACCACCTCTTGTGGCAGCCTGTTCCACTCATTGATCAATCTAACTGTCAAAAAGTTTTTTTCTAATATCTAATCTGTGTCTCCTCCCATTCAGTTTCATCCCATTGCTTATACTCTTTCCTTGTGCAAATGAGAATAAAGATAATCCTTCTACAATGTGACAGCCCTTGAGATATTTGTAGACAGGTATTAAGTCTCCTCTCAGTCTTCTCTTTTGCAAGCTAAACATTCCCAAATCATGCAACCTTTCCTCATAAGACAGGGTTTGCAGACCGGCCACCATTCTGGTCGCTCTTTTCTAAAAGATCCCCCAATTTACAATAGGTAGTGCATACAGCTCACATCCTCTCTCTCCCTGCATAGGTGACAGAGCACACGTAGAAAACTCTCCCATAAAAGTCAATGATTCAAATCCTGTCTACTGCCATCTATGGTTGTGTTGTGAAGCATACTAGAAGTGGTTAACAGATGCTCACGCAATATTGCCGCATATATAATCATACAGAAAAAGAATAAAGAATTCTAAATGAAAACAAATCTGAAACAAAAAAGAATATGCATCATTTTCTGGTTCTAATTATTATTTTAAAAAGTTAGATGCGTCATTCCCTTTAAATCGCTGGACTTTTCATAGTAAATTGCACTGCTACACTAAATGTAAAATTCCTAGAAGTTACTATGCAGGACCGGTTTTCAGATTATAAGCTGCAGGGAACATATTATCTGTATGTATATTGACCCTTAAGTGTTAGATATATACCGTACTGCTTCTCATAAACTTGATTCAGCCCATTACATAGATTGTCACCACATGTATGAGACAAATGTGGAATTTCCCAATGTACGTCAGGAAATATATGGCAGCATTTCTACATTATGCATAGATGAGACAATCCGTGTATCTCTATTCTTGACTAACATACAAATTATTTTTTGGGGGTTGTCAAATCAATAAGCACAATAATTTATTGTGTAAGTAATTACTATCCTATGCGGTGTATGTAACTGATATTTAAAGAAGCTCTCCCAATATTTTTGTAAACCCATCTAAATGTTAGTGCAGTGTAATGTCAGTGTGTTAATATATTCATCGATCACCGTCGTCTCCGGTTTCCAGTTCAACTTGCTGACACATCGCCCGATTCATAAAGACCCTCAAAATTCTCAATGGTCTTGAGGGGGTGTGTAGGAGTCAGAAGCTTCTGATTCATTAAGTCTAGTTCATGATGAGTTGTAGCGTTCTCAATGCCAGAAACCTTATTCTAGTCATACAAAAGCACTAACCAACAATTGGGAGGAGGATAGGGACAGGGAGGAATAAACTAAATGGGAAAAGGGGACCAAGATTTAAACACATAGAAAACTAAGGAACACCACAACTCCAACTACAAACTTCAACTAATTAGTTTTAGAATATTTCAACAATATGTCCAAATACACAAATGGCACTTCAGTATGAAACAAAAACACTAAGGTGGCAACAAATTAATGAGCTCACCATAAAGAAGCGAACCAAAAAATAGATTAAAAATATTTTTTATGTGCAAGATTATATAAATAATGTAGGGATTTGACTCGCTCAGGTGCAGCGGGAGACAAACATGAGGCACGTTCCTTTAAAATTTCACCAGGTTTATTACTCCATAAACCATAGACAGCATAACACTGAAATGTAACCTTCACTTCAGGCAAAGGAACAGAAATGTCCGTGGCTTCAGACTCGGACTGAGAGTCTCAGCACATGCTGGGAGCTGTAGTCCTCCCCATATACACTCTCTGTAGTGTCCCACCTGGACACATGGAAGTCTGTCCACACTCAGACAGATTCACTCTCACACTCTCACATGTGCCAAACACCTCAATTACATAGCCCTGTAACCACACCCACAGGTGATCACATGGCTATGACATCACTAAAGGTTGTATAGACACACACAGGCTTCCCTGACACAGTGTAACAGAAAGATCAGCAGTACCTCTGCTGATCAATACACCCTGGAGCCTGCATCCCAAGGCCACCCACCTTGAGACCCATAATGGTCATTTAGGACCCTGCTCCTGTTACCACACTGAATGTGCCTGTACACCCGTCCTGGGACACCCACACAGCGCCCCCTAACTGACATAGTGGTAACTACACCACATACCTCCCCCCTCTGTTCAAACTTGTGGGGTTGAACACATGACATCACCCAGGGATCTTGAGACCTGGCACCCATGTCACCTTGCCCTACCAGTCGGGAGGACCATCTCCGTTTCGGTAGTCATACTGCATATTTACGTTAGGCCTCCCCTGCCCCCAGCGGTCAGTATCTCGGCCTTGGGCTTTGGCCTTCCCGTCAACGTCCATCAGTGTGACCAGACACTCTTTAGTCTCCACCTGTCTGCAGTGTGCTTCATCACTCGACCTTTCTCTCACTGGCTGGCTCTCCCAGTTCGCACGGTCATGAGTCCCACGTCCAGCTGGGCCAACTGGCTGGTCTGAGTCTGACCCTCTGTCGCTATGTCCACCACCGAGTCTCGTGCCTATGTTACTAAGATTAGAACGGCCACTTGCGGACTCTCGACGTTCTTGCCTTCGACTACCTGTCCTTTCATTCCTTGGAGGATCCCTTCGGGTCCTTACACCTTGGGGTTGGAGGGGGACGCCACCTGACGTTCTCTATCTGCTCATTCATCTGCAGTCGATCCTGTCTTAGCTGCTCAATCTCCTTCAGGTATGCTACCCGATATTCCAGGAGCATGCGAAGCTTCCCAATGCTTTCCACCGAACCAACCACAATGACAGGAACCATGTCATCTTCAATAACGACTTGGATTTCACCAGCAGGTGGGATCCTCACTCTCTTCACACAGGATCGATTCACCATCTCCTGCATCACCTTTCCAAGTCTGCCAACGACTTTCCCCACCAGATTTCTTGGCACCGGAATTATGTCTTCCACAAAGCCCAGCCGACTTTGTGCTTCCCTTGCAAGCTCCAGACGTCGAGCGGCTTTCCTATTACGCTCCACGAGCATCTGTTTCGTGCGGAGACATTGTAGGTGCATCTCCTTCAGGACAGCCACCCTTCTCTCTGTGTCTTCTGTTTCTGCCAGTATCACCAACTGGTCTGTTTCTGGTGCCCAGCTCACACTATAGGCCTTTACTGCCTTTTTAAAGGTCTCATGCACACCTTCGCTGGCACACGCTTCTCGCACGTTTTCGGGTACCTCCATCACGCACTTGAAGGTCATGGACTTGCTCTCATCCTGGACAGATGGCTCTGGGTTCCCCACGGACACTTCCCTCAAGGTATCTGCCAAGACCGGGTGACTGTCTTGTGCAGCTCTTGGCTCACCATCTTCCTGAGATTTACAGTCTTCAGGACCCTTTTCCAAGATGGGCTTTGGCAGTTCTGCCTTGCTATCAGTCGGGCACGGCCGCTGTACGTCTTCGCCCATCCCCTTCTCCTGCAGAAGACCTTTTACTACTCCACTGAGTTCTTGCAGAACTTTATCTCGCTCCTCTGCCAGGTAGCGACGCTCATCCTCTCTCCTGAGAATCTCCTGTTGATGCTTCTCTTGGGCCTCTCTGAGCACCTCCATATCTTCCAACAGGGTCTTGTTCATGGTTTTACAAGTGGACAGGTGACCTCTGAGCTCAGAGACTTCCTTCTCCAGCTCATCCACTCTGTGCTCAGCTGCTTGCCTTAGGACTCTTTCCCGTTCAACATGTTCTGTTACAGTCTCCTTTATCAGCTGTATCTCACGATCCTGCTCTCTTTTGTCCATCACGTGTCTCACTACTACCTCTTTAATTATATCGTTAAAGGGTACCACTGGGTCAGTCACCCCAGTCGAGTGAACCCTCCAGTTACCGTCCAGCACCAATGTGTCTAGTCCAGTAGTCTCATCTCCCAGCCCACCATCTGTCTTATCACGAGACGTCAGGTCCGTCACTTGGGCAGATGTACTTCTTCCTCTGGTCAGTTCTACCTCTGACCTGTCCATGTCAGGAGCCGTCACTGTCTCAGTGTCTGCTTCCCCCACAGTCGAAGCATCTCCATCGTCAGACCAAACGTCATCAAACAAAAGAAAGTCCCAGCCCCTCTCCCAGGCATAGACTAAGTCCCGTGGTATTCCTCTACCTTGGCACTCACCACCTTTGGTCCCCTCAAACACTACTCTGTCTACTGCGTAGTTCACCGTGACCCCGTGTTTACAGCGAACCCTGATGTTTTTCTCGGTCAGAGAGAAAACGAGAGGAGTTCCTGTCAGAGTCACCTGACTCTCTGATTCCAGCCAACCAAAGGCTCCTTCCCGGTGCAGCATCACTGTACACATCTGTGGCCCATCATTACTCCCCGGAAAGGATATTCCACATTCTGAAAAAGACCTGCACATACACTGTGGTACTCCAGACATACCTACTGAGACACCCAGTGCTGTCACTTCTTCACACTTGGCCCCTTTCTGGACCACCACCCCGCTTTGGGTTGCCACCCCAATTTTGGTCACCGCCCCCTTTTGGAACTCCACCCCTTTTTGGGTTACCACTCCAATTTGGGTCACCGCCCCCTTTTGGGACTCCACCCCTTTTTGGGTCACCACTCCAATTTGGGTCACCGCCCCCTTTTGGGTCACCGCCCCCTTTTGGGTCACCGCCCCCTTTTGGGATTTCCCCATGTCCGTCCTGCAGAACCTCTTAGGCCACAGTTCACACAGTACAGTTTGTCTTTTAACGATACCACACAAGTCTTTGCTGGCACCACCACAGCTCCTGCTGTCACTGATCACCGGCACCTCCGGCTGCTGTTCACACACATACACAGCGGCTGGTGTCACTGCAGCTCCTGCTGCGCCATCTTCGTGGACCCACCGATCCACCAGAAGCCGCTTGTCCCCTTCTTAACCCCGCCGGGTTACCGGAAACCGCTTGTCACCCTCAAAGATAAAAACCACAAAAGCGCGCCCATAGGGCCTTACCAGTGCAGGTATAATGGGTTATGAAGCAATGATACAGGGTACTCACCCTCAATAGTTGTGTAAAGCCACAACTACTGTATCCGCTTAGTCACATGCAATAAAGCTGCAGCAGGATGGTGTAGACAGACAGCGTCTGCTACCAATGCTCCCAGGGCAGATCCCTTAAAGAAAACACCAGGACCCTGTGCTGCGAGACCTTCGTGACCCCACTGAGCCACAGCAAGCACCTTCAGGTTTTGCAGAGGAAAAGAAAAAAAAAACAAAAACACATGCACAGTCTCTCATGTCCTGTCCGTGTGCTGTTCAGGACGTACCGTCTCCGCCTGAGACCGTCCAACACACAGGCGCACACCGGGTGCTATTCAGGGAGCCGACCCTCCTCCCAGGGTCTCCCAACACACCGGCCTCACCAGGTCCAGGGGCTCAGCGAGTGCTCTTCAGGACATCCGTCTCCACCTGAGACTGCCCAACACACGCCTCACCAGGTCCAAGGTCCAAGGTCATAGCACGTGCTTCAGGGCTCCTCCCAACACTGACCCTCCAGAACCTTGCTCACTGACCCCTCCAGGGACACAGTCTCTCACTGACCCTGGTCAGTGCAACACAGACTCCTGTCTGTTACCTGTGTCGGCCACACAGGTTCCTGGACGCCTCTTCTCCTCAGAGGTATCCCACAAATATTCATAGTCACTTTCTCTGACCTCGGTCAGTATTACTCACGGTTGTCAGACAGTCTGCTCTCCTGGCTCAGAATCGCCAGCACTGCCACACGTGCTTCTGGGAGTCGCTGCCCGCATTCTCCACCAATTGTAGGGATTTGACTCGCTCAGGTGCAGCGGGAGACAAACATGAGGCACGTTCCTTTAAAATTTCACCAGGTTTATTACTCCATAAACCATAGACAGCATAACACTGAAATGTAACCTTCACTTCAGGCAAAGGAACAGAAATGTCCGTGGCTTCAGACTCGGACTGAGAGTCTCAGCACATGCTGGGAGCTGTAGTCCTCCCCATATACACTCTCTGTAGTGTCCCACCTGGACACATGGAAGTCTGTCCACACTCAGACAGACTCACTCTCACACTCTCACATGTGCCAAACACCTCAATTACATAGCCCTGTAACCACACCCACAGGTGATCACATGGCTATGACATCACTAAAGGTTGTATAGACACACACAGGCTTCCCTGACACAGTGTAACAGAAAGATCAGCAGTACCTCTGCTGATCAATACACCCTGGAGCCTGCATCCCAAGGCCACCCACCTTGAGACCCATAATGGTCATTTAGGACCCTGCTCCTGTTACCACACTGAATGTGCCTGTACACCCGTCCTGGGACACCCACACAGCGCCCCCTAGCTGACATAGTGGTAACTACACCACAATAAAAAGGGCCACATACCCATAATCACATCAGAAAATACCCCATAAGGAGACTGCAGCAAAACAGATATTCAAAAATTTCTTAAATACAGATTTTTTGAAGGTGTATACTTATCAAAAATACCATAGAATCACACATCTATGTAAAAAATATCAGATTCAATTAGTGCCTTTGTAGGCATCTATCAAAAAAGTGATCTTTTTTATTTATCAAAAAAAACCTTCAAACAATCTGTATAGACTATTTAACAGCATCATCTCTTTCATCTCTGCATTTGTGCTTCATTGAAAGAACATCTGACATCAGTCAAAACTGACCATACCATAAACACCATATATCTTATTTACTAAGACAGCAATGAAAACCTATTTATACAAATGGATAAAAGATATACTGTTATTACCTAATGGCGCCCCTGGAAGAAGCAGTAGGGCGAAACGCGCATCGGGGCGCAGGGGACAACAGCAGGACTTCATCAGCATACCATTAGGTAGTAACAATATATCTTTTATCCATTTGAATTCCCCATTGCGGGTGTTAATTATGTTGCCACCTTAGTGTTTTTGTTTTACTTAGTTTTAGAATAGGAAAAATGTGGTCAGACAATCCGTGCTGCGAATCACTAAAAACTCGGATTATTAATACAGTGGTCTTTATTCTACGCGTTTCACAGAACTCCTTCCTCAGGTGGTTTTTTCCTGAGGAAGGAGTTCTGTGAGACTCTGAAACGCGTAGAATAAAGACCACTGTATTACTAATCCGAGTTTTTAGTGATTCGCAGCGCGGATTGTCTGACCACATTTTTCCTATTCTGAATCTTCTATGTTGGTCCCTCGTGGATCTGTGGTTCTGCAGCAGCAAATCCTCCTTTGCCTGTTACAAAACTCCATTTGGTGAGTGTATTACGTGCAATTGTTATCTGCACACCGGATAATGCACTATTGCGCTATTTCTCTTTTACAGCAATCTAACTACTTAGTTTTAGCACAGGAAGCTGAATCTCCAATAGTAACAAAGAACTCCTATTCAGCACAGCATCTCCTAAGAGCAAGGAAGCAGAGCTTTCACCAGCAGGATAGAGAGGGTCTGGCCAGGTTTTATAGGAAGAGTTAACAATCAGATCAGAAGCAACTGGCCTGTTTCTGATTAGCATAGTAAAGGCTGGTGAACCTCTTCAGCACCAAAGGAAAGCAATAATATGGGATCCAAAAATTGAAGAATAGGAGACAGCAGATGCCTACAACCAAAACGTGAGTGTTACGCACCACAAGCAGAGCACAGGAGAATCGGGACACCGTTTATTTATAGGGTGCCAGGGTGTGGGAACACAGCAGCCCCTCGCCCATGACTACTGCTCTGTGCACCTTACACATACATGACTACATTTTTTTTCTGTATCGTGGAACAACTATAACATATTTAAATTCATATTTCCATAGAGGTAGGAGCAAGAACTGACTGATACCTACAGTACCTCAAATTATATTTAATTGGGAGGGGATATAGAAGTTTGTCTTCAGCCTAATGCGATGAGAAGTGTGAATTTCTACAATAAAAGACAGAAGTGGCTTAGTGACATTAAGGGTATGTGCACACTTTGCAGTTTTTGATGCGTTTCCGCAGCGTTTCTGAACTCTCAGAATTGCCTTAAATCCGCAGTGTGTTGTGCACACAATGTTAGTCAATGCGAAAATCAAAAACGCTGTGCACACACTGCAGCATGTCAATTCTTTGTGCGGATCTGCAGTGCTTCTGCACCCATTGACTTGCATTGAGTCGGGCACTTCCGCAGCAAAACCGCAGGTCTAAAAAAGATCTGCGGTTTTGCTGCGGATGAAACGCTGCAGATCAGGAGGAGGGAAGAGTGTGGGCGGTGACTGTGTGCGTGTATAGTGTGTGGGCGGTGACTGTGCATGTATGGTGTGTGCGGGCTATGTGTGTGGGGGTGTGTGCGTGGTTCTGCTGGGGCTATGTGGGAGTCTGGTGGGGCTGTGCGGGGGTCTGGCGAGGCTGTGCGGGGATCTGCGGTGGTCTGGCAGGGCAGGGTGGTCTGTGTAATGGAGTGTGGGTTGGACAAATGTAAAAGAGGAGGTTGGACCAGAAATGACATCACAAATCTTTTTTTTTGTTAAATAACATCTTTACTTATCCGATGGGACTATGCCTGCTACACTGACAGTGATTGACACATTAGCCAATGATGGGACAGTAGTAGTCCCATCATCCGACTAATGTGTTGAATGTAAAAAAAAACAAAAAAACCCACATACACACACATATAGTACATACTTACCATCTACACCTAATCCCCGAAGCCCTTGCTCACCTGAAAAAAATTAAAATAAACAAATAATATACTCCCTGTGTCCGACGTAATCCAATTAATACGACTGATCCACGACGATCTCCCGTGGAGAGCTGTCACATCAGCTGATGCGACTGCTCTCCAGGGCTCCAGTGATACAATAACAGAGAAAATCCTCCGCATTGTATCACTCCGCCGCCGACAGGTCACCGAAGTTCATCTGTCACTTTGCGGTACTACAGCGTGAGAATTTTCTCACGCTGTGGTGCCGTAAAGCGAGAGGCTTATCTCCGATGACACACTGCTGGAGGGTTATCTCCGGTCAGTGTGTCATCTGAGGCCTATAGAGTGGTCACATCTGCTGATGTGACAGCTCTATAGGGGAGATCATAGTGGGACAATTGTTATTAATGGAATTACGTCAGACAGGGAGTATATATTGTTGGTTTGTTTTTTAATTTTTTTTACAGGAGACGATGGCTTCCAATCGATTTAGGTGGACAATAAAAATAACGAAAAACTGTGTTGTGTTTTATTTCATTAAAATACTTTATTCTTATGTCTGTGTGTTGTTTTTTAACCCTTTCTTGCTATAAGATTAATAATGGATAGCTGTCTTATTGATGCCTCTCCATTATTAATCGGGCTTAATGTCACCTTACAATAGCAAAGTGACATTAACCCCTTATTACCCTATATGCCACCGCTACACTGCAGTGGGAAGAGAGGAGCTAAGTGCCAGAATTGGCATATCACACAGATGCACCATTTCAGGGGTGGCTGCGGGCTAGTATTTGCAGTCGGAGGGGGGGACAATATCCATGGACCCTACCTAGGATATGAATATCAGCCTGCAGCTGTCTGCGTAGCCTTTCTGGCTATAAAATATAGGGGGACCCCACATCATTTTTTTGGGGGGTCCCCCTATTTTAATAGCAAGTAAAGGCTATGCAGAGAGCTGCGGGCTGATTTTCATAGCCTAGAAAGGGGCCATGGATATTGGTCCCCCCCGGCTACAAATACCAGCCCGCATTTATGGGTATATCTATGGATATATCTATGGATAGATATGGATATATCTATAGATATCTATCTATCTATCTATCTATCTATCTATCTATCTAGCTATCCCACATCTATCTAACTATCTATCGATCGATCGGTCGGTCTGTGTGTCTGTCTATCTCTCTTTCTATCTGTGTGTGTAATGGAGTGTGGGTTGGACAAATGTAAAAGAGGAGGTTGGACCAGAAATGACATCACAAATCTTTTTTTTTTGTTAAATAACATCTTTAGATAGCTTACAAAAACGCATACAATTCACATGAAAAAAGCACGAAAATCCGCATAACAAATGCATGAAAAACGCATCAAAAGCGTGCTGATTTTTACCTGCGTTTTCTGCCAAGAGGTGCAGATTATGTGCAGAAAATTCTGCAGGCAAATCTGCAACGTGTGCACATACCCTTACAATAGGCATCACTGGAGCATTAAATTCTGTAGCGGCAGAGTTTGTCCTCTAGGAGGCACTGTGTGTTCACTCTTGTCTCTGACAGTATAGCGCCTGCTCCTGATTGCTGGATTACATGTGTATGTTTCCATTGCATCTGCCCAGTAAATACTTATAATTAAATCATTTCCATGCTTCTATTTCTGACAGGGTTGATCTCCCCTCATCCCACTCATAGCTGGATAATAAACATTTCTGCCCCACTATATTTCCAACTTAGTAACGACTTCTGTAAGTGACTTATTTCATAGCTGAATGTCTGTACTGTCACACCCTGCTCTTTATTACCACTACATGGAAACTCGCCACCCTTTGCCCACTGAATTGGGACACTCTATAAAACCACAGTGTGTGAATCATAACCTCTTCCTGACCATAACTGTTAACTGTGCCCATTACATCGCGGGTCTGACCATTCTGGATCCAGTATCATACCACTTATATATGGGAATGCCTCATGTAAGGGCTGCCGTTCAATCCCACTGTCAAATTCTGCTGTACAGTCATTTACTTCATTTATTTCATTACATCTTTTAAATGTGTTTTTTTTTTAATTTATAACCCTTATATTCAGTGACATAACTAGAGACTGAAGGGCCCCGAATGCAAAATTTGGACCTGGGCCCCCACCTGCATCTTCATCAGATGTGTGGGCCCTTGTAGCTCCTGATCCTGTGAAGACATACGTGTTCATCCTCTCATGTAACAATGTCCCCCATCTTGTAATAATGTCCCCCATCCTGTGACCTTTTCCTTTACTAATTCCCCCATCCTGACCCCTTCCTGTAGTATTGTCGCCATCCTGGGCCACTTTCAGTAAAATGTCCTTTATCCTGTACATTTTCTTAGTATAATATCCCCCTTCCTGGGCCACTTCTAGTAATAGTGTTCCCCATCCAGGTATAATGTCCCCATCCTGAGCCCCTTCCTCGTAAAATGTCCTCCATCCTGGACTTCTACCAGTAATAGTGTCCTTGCTCTATGGCCCTTCTCCAACAAATTCATATAAAAAAATTAAACGATTCTACTCACCTTCTCCCGCTCCCACGACATGTGGTGTCCACCTCCATAGCCGATGCAGAAGCTGACAGCTGACTTCAGAGTGCAAACAACGAGTATCCCATGACATCACTGCCGTGAGCAGCCAGTAACTTGCACACCGGTGTCAGCTGCTGGCGTCTGACTGTCCGTCAGCATGTATTGCAGTGCAGGGACCTGACTGATCTCTGCTCCTCTATACATTGCAGCTGAATGTACATCCCTGGACACATATCCAGCTGTAATTGCTGCTAGTGTCGTTAATCTTCGCATGGCTCCAGTCGTGGTCACACTCTCCGCAACCGTAATCATTACGTCCCTGCCTATATTACAATTTCCTCTCCTATCATAAACAAGTACCTGCTGGTCTCCATAACCTCACAGAAGAAATGGGAAAGTACTTACATATTATAGGGCCCAATAACATCACTAAGAATAACCCCTCTGAGTAGAGAGCTCAGATTTACCATTTATTATTCAAATTAATGTTCACTGTCCCATTTTTGGACAAACATTCTTGGCTGATATATGTCATAATATCTTGCTGGAGGTATGAATTGTTTTTGCACCCTAAGGTGCAAATGCGTAGCAATTTCTTAAATTATATTGCTAAAACTTTGATTATATGGAACAAACAGAAAAGTAAGCTAATTACATGTAGTAATGCATAGTCAGTACTGAATTGGGGACTATACAAATCTATTGCACTAAGCTACCTCTAGTGGCAACTATAGGGAACTTCTATTGTACTGTGACCAAAAGCAGTCGATTCCTTGAACGCTCTCAATGCTGGCCCTATTACAGTCATGTGGTCTGTGACAATACTAGTTGTGCTTCCGATTGTGAATTTAAAACAGCACTCTCATCAAAATTTATATCCTCTTAATATATATTGCAGTTGTCATAGTATATAGCATTGCGTACATACAATTGCTCATTTTGCCTTTCTACCCAGTTAATTCTTCTCTTTTCCATTAGGTCTATGACGTCTCAAGATTAAAACAGACTAGCTGAATACTTCTATGTAGAAACAGGAGGTCAATTTTCCCTGTACAGTCATGGCCAAAAGTTTTGAGAATGACACAAATATTATATTTTCACATGATCTGCTGGCCTATGGTTTTTATGTGTGTTTGTCAGATGTTTTTATCACATACAGAAATATAATTGCAATCATATTATGAGTAGGAAAAGGTTATATTGACAGTTAGAATGAGTTAATGCAGCAAGTCAATATTTGCAGTGTTGACCCTTCTTCAGGACCTCAGCAATTCTCCCTGGCACGCTCTCAAGCAACTTCTGGATCAAATCCTGACTGATAGCAGTCCATTCTTGCAAAATCAATGCTTTTATTTTGTCTGAATTTGAAGGTTTTTGTTTGTCCACCGGTCTCTTGATGATTGACCACAAGTTCTCAATGGGATTAAGATCTGGGGAGTTTCCAGGCCATGGTCCCAAAATCTCTATGTTTTGTTCCCTGAGCCATTTAGTTATCACCTTTGCTTTATGGCAAGGTGCTCCATCATGTTGAAAAAGGCATTGTTGATCGCCAAACTGCTCTTGGACGGTTGGGAGAAGTTGCTCTTGGAGGACATTCTGGTACCATTCTTTATTCATGGCTGTGTTTTTAGGCATGACTGAGAGAGAGCCCATTCCCTTGGCTGAGAAGCAACCCCACACATGAATGGTTTCAGGATGCTTGACAGTTGGCATGAGACAAGACTGGTGGTAGCGCTCACCTGGTCTTCTCCGAATAAGCCGTTTTCCAGATGTCCCAAACAATCGAAAAGGGGATTCATCAGAGAAAATGACTTTACCCCAGTCCTCAGCAGTCCACTCCCTGTACCTCTTGCAGAATATCAGTCTGTCCATGATGTTTTTCCTGGAAAGAAGTGGCTTCTTTGCTGCCCTCCTTGATACCAGGCCTTGCTCAAAGAGTCTCCGCCTCACAGTGCGTGCAGATGCACTCACACCTGCCTGCTGCCATTCCTGAGCAAGCTCTGCACTGCTGGTAGCCCGATCCCGCAGCTGAAACACTTTTAAGAGACGGTCCTGGCGCTTGCTGGTCTTTCTTGGGCGCCCTGGAGCCTCTTTGGCAACAAGGGAACCTCTCTACTTGAAGTTCTTGATGATGCGATAGATTGTTGACTGACGTGCAATCTTTCTAGCTGTGATACTCTTCCCTGTTAGGCCATTTTTGTGCAGTGCAATGATGACTGCACGTGTTTCTTTAGAGATAACCATGGTTAACAGAAGAGAAACAATGATGCCAAGCACCAGCCTCCTTTTAAAGTGTCCAGTGGTGTCATTCTTACTTAATCATGACAGATTGATCTCCAGCCCTGGCCTCATCAACACCCACATCTGTGTTAATGGAGCAATCACTGAAACGATGTTAGCTGGTCCTTTTAAGGCAGGGCTGCAATGATGTTGAAATGTGTTTTGGGGGATAAAGTTCATTTTCTAGGCAAATATTGACTTTGCAAGTAATTGCTGTTAAGCTGATCACTCTTTATAACATTCTGGAGTATATGCAAATTGCCATTAGAAAAAATGAAGCAGTAGACTTTGTAAAAATTAATATTTGTGTCATTCTCAAAACTTTTGGCCATGACTGTATGAGTCATCAGTCACTGCAAAAGTCCCTGGCAGAAGGAAGAGGGAGCAGCTGGGTCAGGATTTGAAGAGGGGAATGACTCATGCAGAGAGAAGAGACTTCCTGTTCCTTCCTAGAGCAGAGAAAAAGAGAAGAATTAACTGGGTAGAAAGGCAAAATGAGCAATTGTAAGTACACCGAGTTATATAATATGATGATTGCTATATATTCAGGTGATAAAAACTTTGAAGAGAGGAGTGCTTCTTTTAAGTTTTCAGAAGAAACAAAATTTCCTAGCTAAAGCTACGTAATACTCAACTCTTCTGGATCCAATGCCAAGCATTCCATCCTGCCGCCAGGTCCATCTGCTCCCCTGTGCGCCGAGTTGCAATGGTAACTCAAAGCACCCCTGTGATGTCACTCTCCTGTGCCATTAAGTCTGGTTCAGGTAGCAAGATGCAGCCTGAGAATTCAGGTAGTTAGTGTTTTGTGCTAGTTACGGACTACTTCCCATGTTGAGCCTCGAACCAAACTCAGCTCCTCTATCGATGAGTCAACCCTGCCATACCCCTGCAAGCACAGCATCAGACTCTTTGACAAGCACAGCTCTGCTATCATTGAGTCAACCCTGCCATACCATTGAAAGTTCTTCATCGGACTCTGTGACAAGCATAGCTGTGCTATAATGCTGCATGCTCCTCCAGTTTCTTATGGCTGCGTCCTCTACTCCTGTTCTGCATCCATAGCTTCTGTTTGATCTCCCTGCTTCACCGTCATCTCCCCATGCTGTATAACAACTGCTCATCGCTAATTGAAACTATGCTTGGCTTATTATTAATTTAGACACACATTTACATATTAATTACTGGGTAAGAGAACAAGTTCTTAGAGACTTTCTAAGAAAGTCTGGTTTCTTCTGCTCAGTCAAATACTGGGTGGTATGCTTATACATTGAGGCCAATTAACTAACATCAATTGAAACTGCTAAGAAATTTGCTTTGGTTTATCCTAAGCTGGTTTATCCTATCGATCTCGTTATAAAGGCTGCATTTGTCTTCTGAGACTTAGGTTCCAAATTTCAAGTGCTTCAGTTCTGTCTTCATAAGACGGCCAAATGATTAGTCTTCTGTGACTTTCTGTTTTGTGTTTAGCTTCCTGTCTCTCAGTTCCATGCAACTTTTCAGTGTTTTGTAATAACATTTTTCAGGATCTGGCAAACAGGCACACAAACCTTAGTATGCTGAGAGAACTATTCTCAAAGGTCCCAATGTACTGCAGCAACAGATGGAAGCATTCCATACTGATGATAAACATATGCTTTCTTTCTTTCTTTCTTTCTTTCTTTCTTTCTCTCCTTCGTTCTTTTAGTTCTTTCTTTCTTTCTCTCCTTCATTCTTTTTGTTCTTTCTTCCTTCCTTTCATATCCATCACTTTCTACATCTACTTACATTAGCATGCACTGATGTTGATTCGTCTCTGGACATGACACATCCAGGCAGTTGATCTTGCTGATTGGTGTATAAATATTGTTATATTTATACACTAATCCATAAAATTAACTGTCTGATATTGTGCAGGTCTGACAACCAATGCCTGTGAGGCATGGACTCCACAAGACTTCTGAAGGTGCCTTGTGGTATCTACACCAAGATGACACACTTAGAGAGGTACCGTCATTTTAATTTATCTTTCATGAATCAATAGTACAAATGAAAATAAGCAACTTTGTAATTTGTCTTATCAGAGAAATCTGCTTCTTTCTCCTCCTGGCTGGATCTTTCATTTTAAATTCACGGATAAAATCTGTAAAATCTGTATTAATTGAAGACATATTTTCCCTTTACTGAGATAGGAGATGACAGTTGGTGCGTCTAAAATTCTGTGGAGAAAGATAGGCCCTAAAGGCAGATAGACATTCTATTGCAATTTCCATAGAACTTTATGAACACCAACTGCCATTTCCTATCTCTGTAATGGAAAACTTATATTCACTGAAGACAGATTTTACCAGTGAATTTTGAATTTTGAGAATTAATGATCAGTCCAGATAGAAAAATAAGCAGATCTCTCTGATAAGATATATTACAAAGTTTCTTTTATAGTCATAAAATGTTAGAGTTGGAAGGGACCACCAGGGTCATCGTGCTCAACCCCCTGCTCAATGCAGGATTCACTAAACCATCTCAGACAGATGTCTGTCCAGCCTCTGTTTGAAGACTTCCATTGAAGGAGAACTATTAAGGAGCTATTAAGTCTCCTCTTAGCCTTATGTTTTGCAAGCTAAACGTTCCCAGGCCCTTTAACCATTCCTTGTAGGACATAGTTTGCAGTACGCTCACCATCCTGGTCACTCTTCTCTGAAGTTGCTCCAGTTTTTCAATGTCTTTTTTTTAAATATGGTGCCCAGAACTGGCCACAATGTTCCAGATGAGGCCTGACCAAGGAGGAGTAGAGGGGTATAATTTCTTCAAGTGAGCTAGGCTCTGTGCTTCTCTTAAAACACTGATGAGCAAAAGGGTAACAATGTTTTGAACTTTTGGATATCAGGCTCCATATCTCACCAGCGAAAGCATCGAAGGTAAGACTACCATCATTTTAAAGACAATCGTCTTGGCTATCTGATTTATGAATTTGATGTGCAATTATTTAGCATATGATTAGTTTTGCAGATTCTTGTCATGTCACTGTATTGTTACTGTTTTGCTCCTGGTGGTGGAAAAATATTTTTCTTCCTGTGTACTACAAAATGCAACCAGTTCTCACATTCCCTAATAGGTCAATGTGCTATTAGATTGATTCACAAGCAAAATGCTGGTGATTCCAATCAAGGTGCAGCCATGAAAAAGATATCCCAAGAAAAGAGAAACAGCATCATCGAGCTCATAGCTCATCAATAGCGGTCTCTTAGCCAAGAAAATTGCCAAACTGCATCATGTGAGTGCCATGACAGTTAGAAGAATATGAATTGAAATCTGTCCATTCATTCAAAAAACAAGAGGTGGACGTCCAGGCAAAATATCGGAGTTAGCAAGTCGCTCATCACAAGGTCTATCAGTTCTGACGCGACAAACATGGCAGAGCAGGTGATTCGTATGTTTCGTAATAGTGAGATTGCAGACATGCTTGCAAGCATGGTACAACGCACGCTACACAAGTCTGGAATGATGGCCTAAAAAATATGAAAAAGCCTCACCTTCATGACTCTGGAAAGGTCGATTTCCCATGACTCCCCCCCCAACACCCCTCCAATCTCTTCCGGAGGTCTCCCTTCCCACTCCCCCCCCCAAGAACAAAGGACGAGCAACAACCATTAGCTTTTGATAATAACGGCCACAGCAGCTAATTTATTAATAATTAGAGACACTGGGTGAGGTCCTTGAAGCTATAAAAGTCTGGTGATTTTCCATGGCATTGCCCCTTCCCTCCCAGCCTTACCCCCAGCCACATTTTTTCGGCTCAGAAGCACCGTGAACCGAGGGAAGAGGTTGCCTCCACACCGATAACGTGCACCCAACTTCTGTCGCCGGGTAACACCAAATCTCATAACAGTGTTACCCCGACATTCCATTGCCGGGTATCACCCAAGTCTCACCAGACCACCACTAACACATAACCATCCAATCAAGGGGATCCATGCAATGCAAGAATCCCCAATTCTAAATTTTTAACGAACTTCGAGGACCCACCAACGCTCAAAATATTAATGAATCCAATGTAGCAAAACCTTCGGCTCACAAAGAGTCATCCGACAACACTCAGGAGAGGAAAAAGCCCTGTGGAAGAAACCTCCAGGGAACCATGGCTGACAGATTGCCCTTCCCTTGGGCTTAGAAGGTAAATGCTAAAATAACTCCTCGTGTAAATGCCATTATTAAGATGGCAACGCCGCCGATGATCGCCACTGTGATCCAGTAGTTCTTCTTCTCCTATGGTGGGTGGGTCTTGCTGTCCTGCTGTCAATGGTCAAAGAGGGCAAATCTCCCTCGCTCTGTCCTTTTGTCCCTGAAACCCCATCTCCGCCTATGTCACTTCCTACCTGCCCTCGGACCATGCTCCTTGGCTCCCTCTCGTCCGCCTCCCCACATTAACCCCCCCTTTCTTCCCAACTTCACTCATATCATCACTGCCTGCCTACCAGTGTCATGCCCTCCTCCCTCAATCCGTGTGTGTCGCGTCTGGCGGCTACTAGACTCTGAAAAGGTTGATTTCCCACGACTCCCCCCCAACACCCCTCCAACCTCTCCTGGAGGTGTCCCTTCCCACTTCTCCCCCCCAAGAACAAAAGACAAGCCACAACCATTAGCTTTGGATAATAACAGCCACAGCAGCCAATTTATTAATAATTAAAGACACTTGGTGAAGTCCTCAAAGCTACAAAAGTCTGGTGATTTTCCATGGCATTGCCCCTTCCTTCCAGCCATGTTTTTTCTGGCTCAGAAGCACCGTGAACTGAGGGAAGACGTTGCCTCCACACCGTTAACGTGCACCCGACTTCCGTCGCCGGGTACCCCCAAATCTCATAACAGTGTGACCCCGACATTCCATCGCCGGGTATCACCAAAGTCTCACCAGACCACCACCAACACATAACCATCCAAGGAAGGGGATCCATCCAACGCAAGAATCCCCATTTCCAAATTTTTAACCAACATCGAGGACCCACCAATGCCACACTGAGAGCACCTTGACCCCTTCAATTGCTCGAGACTCCACCAACCAGCAATGCTGTGACCCTCTGTATCCCCTCTTGCAACCCCCGAATCCACAAATCTGTCCCCACTGTGTTCAAGTGCACCCCATCTGCCAACCAAAATCCTTCTCTAGCCCCACATGGCGTACTGCCACACCCCCACTCCACACAACAAATTTTGGATACTGCTTTGATGACCTTAATGCGGACCTTTTTAATCCTTTGAACTGATCGTGCCCCCCGCCAAAATTTTCTGGGTACAATGTCAGACCATACCACTTTCATATTTGGGAATGTCACCCCTAGCTGCCTTAGATCTTTTTTGATTTTGCTAGTCAATCCCTTCCCAGTGCGGGCTCCCAGATCATTACCCCCCACATGCAAGACTAATATATCTGGGGCTCCATGGAGGCAAACAGCCCGATTAAACTCGTGAAGAACCTGGCTCTAGCCAAACCCCTATACCCAAGCCACCTAATTAAGGCAACTTCCCTTGTGAAACCCAACTGTCTCCCGTCAGTCCGTCTGTCTGCTCGCCGTGCTCCCCAGTGAACGTAAGAATGTCCTAGAATCCAGATTAGAAGTGGAACTCGTCCTATAACAAAACAACTGTAAGTTAGTGAAACATTCTAGTTGCTAGAAGGACTGGCTCCCTCATATCCATGATGTCGTATGTAGGACCTGTACCGTTGTGACTCCCACCGGCCAATCCTCCTTACAATTTCTGAGCTCAAACCTCCTACAGCCGCTTCAGTTGCAGCTCCCATGCTTAAAGAATGGCCCCCATAATTGCCGGTTCAATGCCAGCCCTCACCAAGCACTTCCGAAACACCTTAATGAGCTGATACCTAGACAAGAACGACTCGTCCTCATGACATAACAACGGTCCACCCTGCCGTGGCCTAGAAGTCATAAATACCTCAAAACATTGCAAAGGGCACATGACATAATCTTTCACCCTTCCTAACAGTACCCTTTTTCCTTTTCCCACTTGGTCTGTTTTGGACTTCTTGATCCAAAATTCTATGCCCCTCTGAGTAGCCATGATGTCTCCGGCTAAAAGGCCCCCAGCCTTGGCTCTACCCGGTGCTACCAATTCCCCTATTCTCATTGCCCCGAAAAATGCCAACGAAAACGCCAACCTAAACAACCCTATCTAGAAACGTGACCTGCAAACCGCCTCTAATTGTAAGCTTAAATTCTCCAATAACTCAAATGACACAGGCCGCCTGCTATCCCTTTGGCTTTTTTCTTTCCGAAAACCCTTAAGCGCCTGTCTAACTAAAAAATTCTTTGTCAAATCAGTTCTATTCCTAAGTTTAAACTTGAATGCTAACCATGAAATTAATTGATCTATCTTTGCTGCAGACCACTTACCATCTTCAGCTTGCCTAATTCCCATCAATAACACACCTATCTGCTCCTCTTCTGTCAAGAGTTCCTTCCCTTGTTCAATCCATTGTTCTCACAGCTGCTATGTCCGTAGATAAGCTGCGCAAGTGCTAGTTGCTAACGATGACTTGATCAGTGGCTCGGCAGCCCTGATGCCACACTCCAGAGTCCGGGAGGGCAGGATAGGCCCTCTTCTTCAGCCAACGCCCGGACCGCTCCCACTGGAAATGAGAAAGTGTGTCAGCTATTGAGTTATATTTGCAAGGGACATGTGATGCGGTAAAATGAGCATTGACGGACAAGCATTCTAACACCAACTGGCCCAACACTCTAACTACTGGCGGGGAGGACACCGTGATTTTATGGCCATCACCATGCCCATGTTATCACATTTGAAGCAAACCTTTTTGTTTTCTAGCCGTCCCTTCCATAATGTCACTGCTACTAAGATAGGGAAAATCTCCAGTAATTCTATGTTCCTGACCAGCCCTGAATAAACCCATTCATCCGGCCATTTTTCTGCACACCATTGTCCCTGAAAGTAAGCTCCAAAACCAGAACTGCCTGCTGCGTCTGTGTATAAATCAATGTCCGAATTACAACATACTCCCCTCCATCATCAAGGATCGCCCCTTATACTTTTCCAAAAATGTGCTCCAAACTGCCAGATCCGCTTTATTTTCAGCCGATAACCTAACATAATGATGAGGCGATTTCACACCCGCCATTGCACATGCTAATCTCCTTGAAAAACTCTGCCCATCGGCATGACCTGGCATGCAAAGTTTAAGCTACCTAGCAAGGACTGAACCTCCCGTAGCCTCAGTTTTTTAAGCCTCAATGCCCTACCTATTTCTGCTTTTAGTGCTGTCAGCTTATCCTCTGGAAGCCGACATTCCCATTGAACTGTATCGATCACAATACTCAGAAATGAAATACACAATGTTGGCCAGACTGTTTTTTCAGGGGCTAATGGGACCTCGAATTTCTTTGTAACCCACTCCAGGCTCTTTAAAATGGTATCACTCAAATGCGATTGGGGGGACCTACACACCAAAAGTCATCTAAGTAATGGATCAATGAGCCTCGACCTGTGATGTCTTTTAATACCCACTCCAGAAAGGTGCTAAAAGTCTCAAAGAATGAACAAGACAAAGAGCAGCCCATAGGTAAGCACCTGTCAACAAAGTCCTCCCCTTCCTAATAGCAACCGAGCAATCGCTGACTAACCGGATGTACTGGCAATAACCGAAAAGCAGATTCCAAGTCGGTTTTTGCCATCAGAGCACCCTTTCCGCATTTTCTCACCCACTGCACTGCCTCATCGAATGACACCGATAGGACAGAACATAAATCCGGGTCAATTCCATGATTGACGGACTTGCCACGTGGGTAAGACAGGTGGTGAATCATTCGATACTTATTTGGTTCCTTCTTTGGCACGATACCCAACGGAGAAACCACCAAGTCCTGGACGGGTGGGGACTTAAATGGACTTGCCATTCAGCCCATCAGCACTTCTTTTCTTAATTTTTTCTTTACATCTACAGAGTGCTGATAAGCTGAACTTAGAGTAGATTTTTTAACTTTCTTTGTGTTTGGAATACCGGGAAGGGGATTATGAAACTGTCTCTGAAGCCTCTGGTTATAAAGTCTGCTTTGTGTCTATCAGTGTACCTATTTAGATAGGGAAGCATCGCATGTAGCTTGATTGGTGTTTGGCCCCTGACCAAAGCTAGCTCCTCCCACTCTACCAGTGTTCCATCTGAGGCATTTGTTGGCCCCTTGCGATGTCCCATTGCACATTGAACACAGGTGTCTGAATTTGCAACCGGGGCTGTTACTTCCCCCGAGTAGGGGGAAGCTGTCTTTAGAGATGCTTGTGCGGGCATAGCGCCGGATAAGAAGCCCCTCCAGGGAATATCCTGTCCTGGATCAGAATAGTAGACGCAGTTCACGGGCAGGGAGATCCTCCCATGTTAGGGGACCCACAAGCCAACTAGAATTTCTCCCTGCCCGGGACCTGCATCTACTATTCTGATCCAGTACAGGATATTCTCTGGAGGGGCTTCTTATCCGGCACTGTGCCCACACAAGCATCTCTAAAGACAGCCTATCTGGGGGCCTAGTCCTGTGGGCTGGCCTAATGGGATTCTAATTTCCCTCCGGCATCTCTATGGACGATCCCCACAGGTGCAATTTTTCAACAGGCGCCTCTCCGGACAGCCACAGGTGCAATTTTTCAACAGGCGCCTCTCCGGACAGCCCGCTTCCTTGGGTCCTTTGTAAAGGACCCCAGAAGCAAGATGGCGCTGCCCATAACACAAGGTATCGTTGTTCAGTGAGGGGGTCGCTGCGCTGGCCTGCAGCTGCTTGACCGATGAGATGAGAAGCATCTACCAGCGGCATTCTACCTGATGGCCCCTGATCTGGCAAGGCATCGCTTACTGTGGGGGACGCCATGGCCTGTCTTTTCCGGGACCCAGCACCCTGCCTCCTCCGGGACCTGCTCCAGACCTCCGAATGGCTGGTGGAAGGGGCTCGCCTGAACTACCCGTGCACCTGTCCAGGATCCCATCAATCATCTCCAGCCAGCCCGGGGGGTCAGCGCTGGCTGCTGCTTTCAGCCTACCTAAAAGAATGTCCATACCTCATTCCTCTTGGTATCTGTTATGATATATGTGATTATTGTTATGCTGTAATGTCTATTGTCTGTACAAGTCCCCTCTGAAAATGTAAAGTGCATACCTCAATCCTCTTGGTATCTGTTATGATCTATGTGATTATTGTTATGCTGTAATGTCTATTGTCTGTAAAAGTCCCCTCTGAAATGTAAAGTGCTGCGGAAAATGTCGGCGCTATAGAAATAAAATGTATTATTATTATTATTATTATTATTATTATACCGGTAAGGGGGGTTTGCGGGGAGAGTTCTTGTTGTCCAGCTGTCCGTGGTCAAAGATGGCAAATCGCCCTCACTCCGTCCTTTTGTCCCTGAAACCCCACCTCTGCTTATGTCACTTCCTACCTGCCTTTGGACCTTACCCCTTGGCTCCCTTTCATCTGCCTCCCCCTGTCCCCCCTCCTTTCTTCCCAACTTCACCCTTATCATCACTCCCTCCCTACCAGTGTCTTGCCTGCCTCCCTCAATCCCTGCGTGTCACGTCCGGCGGCTACTATATCACCACAAAAAGTGCTGGCTTGAGTTTGCAAAAAAGTATGAAAAGTGGACAGCAATATAATGGAAACGGGTGATTTAGAGCTATGAGACAAAAGTCAATAGACTAGGCTCTGGGAGAAACTGTTAGGCATCAGATTCCTGCAGCTCCACAGCAGGAATCCAGAGCCATACATCCAGCGGTCTCCCATACCTTTCCGACTGCTCAGGGACCTGCACAGCAACCTCAGCGATCCAGGCACCCTGCTCAGACCAGCTCTCTGGGTCTGGATGTTGCTGCCACCACTGGACCAGCAATGGTAGAGCAGCCTGTTTTGCAGGAAACCACTCCAGAGGCTAAGTCCTCTCACCGCGCTACTGGGCATGCCCACGAGACGATTTCCCAGTGGAGATCGGGGGTCACGTGCTCAGGTCCTTGTCCTGATCTGATTGGCCCATTTCAGAGGTCTGGAAGGTCCCGGAATCGCATGGCTATAAAAGGCCCGCATGGCCGCTCGGCCATGCGCTAGTATAGGCTATACTTGCTATGTGTGAATGGTGACGGATGTATGATTCTGGTGACTGACTCATTATGAAACCACTTCCCTCTGATATTACGCATGTGGATAGGGAATTAGAGTTATAGTCAGCGCCAGTCAGTGGCAAGCCATACGCCACAGTGCATACCGCACCGCTACACGGCACTGTCATATAGCGGCAGAAGTTACTGCTGCGCTGCAGTTAGCAGCACTTACCGGCGTCCGTGGTAGCGACGCCGCACGCACGGTAGGTCAAGACGGACACCGACCTCTGTCTTAGGCCGTGTCCTGTGACCATATACCGTGTGTGCACGCCAGCTGAGACCTGTGAAGCTAACAGGCTCGGCATTTATGCTTTAGCACTTCTGTGAGTTTAACAGATTCCGCTCTGCGCACCTCGGGTGACGTTTAACCCGAGCGCAGTATACCGCCATATAGCGAGTCTGCCATTACTCAGCAGCGGTTGTTACACCTACTGCACGGTGGACCCCGGGCGGCGAACGCCCTTCCTATTATTTATATTTAGTGCGTTCCGCCGTCTCTAACAGAAACAAGGTGAAAGGGGGCTAACTAATCAAGAAATTGAAGGCACTATCAGGTTCGGTGAAGGAAGCCTGATCATATGTTTCATGGCCAAAGGCGTTGGATACTTTACCAGGATCGCTGGAGGTCTCAATGCGGAGCGATATGTTAATATCCTACAAGATGAGTTTGATGAAGAAATGGGCCAATGACAATAAAGTAGAGGTGCTGGAATGGTTGCCACAGTCCACAGACCTCAACCCAATTGAACACTTGCGGGTAGAGTTGAAGGGATAGCTGTGTACATACCCAAGTGAGTCAAACAGTATACACAACTTTGGGAACATTTAGAAAAGACCTGGGGCCAGATTTTGGTAGAGACATGCTTGAATCTGATTGAGAGCATGCCTAGAAAAATTCAGGCAGTGTTGAAAGTCAAAGCTGAATTAACAAAATAATAACAGTTAAAATTTAGATTTTAAGATGCAAAACAATAACAATGCAGTGACATGACAAGAATCTCCATAACTAATCAAATGCTAAATAGTTGCAAGTCAAATTTGTCTATGAGATATCCAAGATGATTGTGTATAAAATGATGGTAGTTTCACATTCGAAGCTGTAGTAGATAATGAGATATGGAGCCTGAGAATCAAAAGTTCAAAACATTGATACTCTCTTGCTCGTCAGTGTATGTCCCAGAACTGCGTTTGCCTTTTTTTTCTACTGAATCACACTGTTGACTCATGTGCAGTCTGTGATCTATTAGTATACCTAACTCTTTTTCACACATGCTGTTGCTTAGTTGTATTCCTCCCATTCTGTAGATGTAATTAGTGTTTTACTTGTCCAGATGTAGAATCCTGCATTGCTCCTTGTTAAATACCATTCTATTAGTCACTGCCCATTGATAAAGCTTATCTAGATCTTTCTGAATCCTTTCTCTGTCTTCTCTAGTGCTAGCTATCCCTCTTAGTTTTGCATCATTTGCAAATTTGATTAGTTTACCTTCAGTTCCCTTGTCTAGATCATTTATAAAAATATTGAACAATACTGGGGCCAGGACAGAGCCTTCTGGTACCCCACTTGAAACACTTGCAATTGAATGTGCAACCATTTATTACCACCATTTGAGTACAATCACTGAGCCAGTTATGACTCCACTTAACCGTAGCCTTGTCAATCCCATACTTGTTCATTATTTTTATAAGGATAGTATGAGATACTTTATCAAATGCTTTGCTGAAGTCGTGATATACTATATCTACCTCATTTTCCTTATCCACCCAGTCAGTGATTCCATCATAGAAGAAAATTAGATTAGTCTGGCATGACTTGTTATTTACAAACACATTCTTATTTTCTGGTCTACTACTAATTTATGGTACAAAAAAGTAAACACTGGTTATTCTTTAAGGTGTAACTATCATTTTAATTTGTATTTCATAAATCAACTACACATGAAAATAAGCAACTGTGTAATATATACATATCTTCTCAGAGAAATCTGCTTCTTTCTCGACCAGGACTGATTCTTTCTAAAAAATTCTCATATTCCCAAGTAAAATCTGTATTCAGTGAAGACAGATTTTTACATTACTTAAATAGGAGATGAGAGTTGCTATTGCTTCTGATAACATTCTATGAAGACCGGAGGGGGGGAGAAGTGAGGAGGAGCTCTGCCTTCCACCCCACCTCTCATCTAAATAGGAGATGGCAATTGCTACTGATAAGATTCTATCTCAGTAATAGGATGTCTGTCTTCATTGAGTACAGATTTTACTTGGCAATTGGGAATTTTGAGATTTAAAGATCAGGAGGAGAAAGAAGCAGATTTTTCTGATAAGATATATTACAAAGTTTCTTCTTTTCAGGTGTACTATTGATTTATGGAAAAATAATTAAGACACTGGTTATTCTTGAACAGGGCTTCTTTTGTAAAAAAAAATATTTGCCGGTACGCATTTCTGATTAATTTCTCATTATTTCAGAAACTTTTAATTCCCCACTAATATATCACATTTGGGAAACAACCATGATATCGCAAGTTGTTCTGGATCTATAATTGACCACCATTACCCAGAGCAGCCAGACAGTTCTGGCAGCTACAGCTGGAGGCAAGGGTTATGAATACAGGAAGTGTTGTGCTGCCACTTAGAGGTTTTTATATTAAGAGAACTCCTTTTTTGTAAGTCTGAGATTTCAAAGTAGAAGTCACTGTTATAAAGCAGTTTTCATTATGGCACTTATATAGGGTCTGAAGCCTGTTCCACTTTCTATGACATTAAAATACCTCAGTAAGTGTAGTGCCAGCATCCCAGCACGTTTCTTCCCTCCACTGGCAGGGACGCTGACCACAGCCCCCATCCTGCTATTCCTTCCCTGTCGACTGTTGCCCGGGTTCTCTACACAGCTCGCAGATTCTTACCCTCCACCACCGCTGCCAGTCCCTGCTTCTTCCTTCTTTCGCCGGCATCATGTGACAGGCGCAGCAGCGATGACGTCATTGCTGCTGCGCCGGTCATAGCCGGGTACAAGCAGGAAGAAGCAGGGACTGGAGGACAGCAGCGGTGACAGAGCGACGGAGGGTAAGAATGAATGCTTTATTATTTTAAGGTGTGCGGCAGCACCTTCAGATTTCTGGTACGCCGTACTGGCGCGTACCGGTGCAAAAAAAGCACTGTTCTTGATGTCCTGTAAGTTGCAAAATGATACCTAAATGGATCAGACTTGTTTTTCTAGCACATGTCACAAATTGGATTAAGATCTGAGAAATTTAGAGGTCAAGTTGACACTTTGAACTTGAAGTCATGTTCCTCAAACTAGTCCTCCTGACTAGTGTTGAGCATTCCGATACCGCAAGTATCGGGTATCGGCCGATATTAGCTGTATCGGAATTCCGATACTTAGTTCCGATACTTTTTTCATATCGAATACCGGAATCGGAAGTTCCCATAATGCTAGGAGCCTGCTCGATTTGATTCAGCCAATGGGGATCCTCAGAAGTGTGGGCACATCCTGTTAGGCATGTAGGCATGTTAACTACTGGCATGGCTGTGATTGGCTGCTGAAATGATGTCATGATGCACTATAAAAACCGCAGCAGCTGCCATTTCGGGTTCACTCTGCTGTGAATTCAGTTAGGGACAGGCTGCTGTTGAAGACTGTAAGGGACAGTTAGAAATAGCGATCATCAAACATATCTATTGCTCTACCCAGGCTACATAATCCACCACTGTAGCATTTTTGTAGCCCAGCAGCGCTGTTTTAATAGCTGTCTGCAAGGGCTGTGTGAGTGCAGACCCACGCTGTGTAGTGTGCCCTGCAGGCACGTCTGCTTGTAGGCCGCCCAGCGTGTGTCTCTGCCTCATACACATTTTTCTTTTATTGCTGCTTTTTTTTTCTCCTGTATAGTGTGCTTCCATACGTATCCATATACGTTGGTTGCAAACACTAAAGGAGTGGACAGCGGAGCCTTTCAGCAGCCTTTCAGTGCTATAGCCCATTTCTCTGCACTGTTTTTGGCTGTCTGATAGGTCTCTGTGTGTGAGTGCAGCTCACGTTGCAGTGTGTTCTACAGCCACCGCTGGTTGTAGTCCACTCAGCTTGCGTCACTGCCTCATACATAGTCCTTTTTTTGCAGCTAATTTGTCCAGATTTTTGCTCCTATATTAGTGTGCTTCCATCCGCATCCATTGTCATTGGTTGGCTGCAAACACTATATAGGATTAGATAGAGGAGCCTTTTTGCTGGCTTGTGCCCTTCAGGGCCAGCCAGACTAGTATCACCCTATTTTTTGGAGCCTCATCAATTGCATTGTAGGTTAGCTTCCTGCATTGTAATCGCTCCAAAAAGTTTGTGATACTATAGCTTTCAAACTTTGGTCACATCCTTTTATTTCCCCCCCCCAAAAAAAAAAAAGGAAATAAAGTTCACCAAACACTCCACTTTAGAGTTGTGTAGGCCACATTAGATCATATTAAAGTGTAGTACACACACTCTTAGCAAAATTAGTGTTTCTTATACTGGTTAGCAGGTGTTCAGGAATAAGAACACTAAGCCCCCCCTTTTATACTTTTTTGCCTATCTTTATCAGTCTACCAAGATGAAGAAGGCGGGGAGTAAGGCACGTGGTCGTGGAGTTTCAGCAGGGAGAGGACGTGGGGATTCAGCAGGGAGAGGACGTGGGGATTCGGTGTCTGCTGCGGCCACCAGTGACCCGGCATCCCCCACTTTTACCAGGCAACAGTCCTTCATGCGCAGCTTTGTAGGACCTCGCCGTACCCCACTGCTGCATGACGAACAAATTGAAGCCATTGTCGGATGGATGGCAGCTAACGCATCCACTTCAATGACTTCCGCATCCTCTCAGGGCCAGAGCACTGAAGAGCAACCATCTGTCTCTTCGCCACTTGCCAAATTGCCCAGGCAGTCCGAGAGCCCTGGACAGGAGCCATCTCAATCTTTACTTCTGTTCTCAGAATCTGTTGGCTTGGAAAGAGGTGGCCAGCCAAGCAGCATTCTAGAGCGTGAAGAAGAGGGAGTATGCAGTGATGTGCAACTGCTTTGTCCCTCTGAATCTGAAGAGGCGGGTGGGCCAGTGCCTATTGTCAGCACACCTCAGTACTCATCTGATGATGATGAGACTCAGTTGCCAATTTCTGGTGCGTACGGTGCTGGCGAGACAACCCAGGACCAGCCGGTGCTTGAAGAGGGGAGTGGAGATGATGAGGTCCTTGACCCATCATGGTGTCAGCCACAGGAAGGTGGTGGGAACAGCTCTGAGGAAGATATTCCCCGAACGGTCATAAGAGGAGGGAGAGGGCGGGGGCAGACTTGGTTGCCTGTATCCTCCACTTTGGCACCCGTGAGGAGCAATCCTCTTCCAAAACACAAAACGGGCGCTCCCAGGACTTGCAGTGCAGGGTCTTTTTTTGACACAGTTGCAGATGACATTTGCTTTGTCAAATGCAAGCTGTGTCATCAGAAAGTTAAACGAGGGAAAAATGTGAGCAACCTCAATACCACAAATATGTGGAAACATGTGCGTACCAAGCACGAGGTGGAGTTACACAGACACACTGAAGATGTAGGCCAACCTTCAGCAGCACCTACCACCTCTTCAGCTCGTGTTGGGGCCTCTTCCTCCAGCTCACACACAGCTGGTTCGGCTTCCTCACTGGAACGCCATGGAAGAACCTCTGCCACTGTTGTCCAGAGACCCAGTGAAATTCCACCCACTGAACCACGTTCTCAATCATCAGCACACTCCCAGGCCACTCACCAGCAATCGGTAGCACAGGCATGGGAGAAAAAGCGGCCATACTCGGCAAACCATCCCCGAGCACTGACTCTGAATGCTGGCATTGCCAAAATACTGGCCCTTGAGATGCTGTCATTCAGGATGGTGGAGACTGACACCTTCCGGAACTTGATGTCATTGACAGTTCCACAATACAATGTGCCCAGCCGCTTTTATTTCAGCAGGCAAGCCGTCCCTGCCCTGCAAAAGCATGTGGAGGGAAAAATTAAAAATGCACTACTAAACCTAGTAGCAAGGTTCACCTGACCACCGATGCGTGGACCAGTAGCCATGGACAGGGACGATACCTTTCCCTCACTGCCCATTGGGTCAATGTTGTGGAGCCGGGTACAGATCTGGAGAGTGGCTCTGTACGTATTCTGCCAACTCCAAGGATTGCAGGAATGCAGTCTGTACATATTGAGTCCTCCTCCTACTCTAGTTCCTCGGAATCAGCACTGCATGAGCCTGTTAGGCCAGATATGAGCACAGGTGTGGCCAAACGTCAACAGGCCGTACTTAAATTAATTTCTTTGGGGAATCGGAGCCACACAGCACAGGAGCTCTGGAAAGCCATCAAGCAGGAGAGCGATGTGTGGTTTGTGCCAGCGAATCTCCAGCCAGGTTTGGTAGTGAGTGACAATGGCCGAAATCTAGTTGCAGCTCTGGGCCTAGGCAACCTCACTCACATACCATGTCTGGCACACGTGCTCAATTTGGTCGTGCAGAGCTTTCTGAGGGACTATCCGGATCTTGATGCACTGCTGCACAAGGTTCGCCTAGAGTGTGCTCACTTGCGGCGTTCCAGCATGGCAAGATCGCGCATTGCATCTCTGCAACGCCGATTCCGCCTGCCAGAACATCGCATCATATGTGACCTCCCCACAAGGTGGAATTCAACGTTACATATGTTGGAGTGGTTGTGTGAGCAGCAGGCAGCAGTAATGGAGTACCAGCTGCATCAGGCGCAAACAAGTCACACTGTGCGCCGGACACACTTCACTACCACTGAGTGGGCCACTATGAGGGACATCTGCCAAGTTTTGCGTGCCTTCGATGACTCCACGCGGATGGCCAGTGCAGATGATGCACTAGTCAGCATGACTGTCCCCCTTATCTGTCTGCTTCAAAAAACCTTACAAGCACTAAGTGAGGAGGTTTTTGAAGAGGTCGAGGATGAGGAGTCAGAAATGCCATCTGCTTCTGGCAAGTCTGCGCAACGTGCTTCCACACAAAGGCCCAGGCAGGGGACACTTAGTGAGGAGGATGACGAGGAGTCAATGGAGGAGGAACACATCTCTCCAGAGGAGGGAGGTACACAAGGCTCTAGTAGTCAGTGTGTACAGCAACGGTGGGGTGATGCTGAGCAGGCTGAGATGCTGCCTCAAGCTGGGGACAGCGTTTCCGGTCCAGTTGGCAGTCTGCAGCACATGGTTGATTTCATGCTGCAATGCTTGTTAAATGACCGCCGCATCGCCAACATTCTCCACACTGCTGATTATTGGGTGTACACCCTCCTAGATCCTCGCTACCGGGACAACTTACAAAGCCTCATACCACAGTTTAACCGGGAGTGTAAAATGCGGGAGTACCAAGAAACACTTGTGCAGGCCATCATGTTCTCCATTCCCCCCGCAAGTGTTGCTGGTAGTGCTTTTCAAAGCAGCCATGTGGGTAGAGGCAGTGGAGGAAGCTCTGCACAAAGAGGTAGCAGAGGCAGTGTCGCAGGACAAGGCAAGGCCAGTATGGCCCAAATGTGGAAAAGTTTTGTGGGACCGCCACAAACAGCTACACCATCACAGACGGCTCCAGTCAGCAGGAGGCAACGTTTCCGTCAGATGGTGACAGACTACTTGTATTGCCCTGTTAGTGTACTCCCAGACGGCTCTTCCCCGTTCAAGTATTGGGTCTCTAAGCTGGATACATGGCCAGAGCTTAGCCAGTATGCATTGGAGGTGCTGGCTTGCCCTGCTGCCAGTGTATTATCGGAACGTGTCTTTAGTGCTGCAGGTGGTGTGGTAACAGACCGTTGCAAGTGACTATCCGCTGATAATGTTGACCGGCTTACTTTTGTGAAAATGAACAAGGCCTGGATCTCACCTGAATTTGCCAGTCCTCTTCCAGAAAAAATAATTGCCTGGCAACAGGATCCAGGTCTCCTGTTGTGTTCATGTTTCTATGACCTGAACTTTATTTCCTGGGCTACAGCAACGCCCGTTTTTGCTCAGAAGTGCTGTACGCACAGACAAAACACTCGCTCATGTGTAAGTGGGGTTTGGTAACATCAGCTGATCCCCTGCTGTGTGTATGGCAAAGTGTCCTGCTCCCTCCAAACTCAAAGTACCTCAGATTTACACCTGGCTCCAAGTAGGCCTCGGCCTACTACCTGATTTTCCCTGGGCTCCGACACTGCCAGTTGGTGCTCAGAAGTGCTGTACGCACAGACAAAACACTCGTTCATGTGTAAGTGGGGTTTGGTAACGTCAGCTGATCCCCTGCTGTGTGTATGGCAAACTCTCCTGCTGCCTACAACTTCTGACTACCTCTGATTTAATATGTTCTCTGATTTGCCCTCTGTCTCCACTCTGTTTTGAGTATTTCCTCCGGCCTACAACACCGCCTGTTTCTGCTCTCAAGTGCCGTCTGCACAATCAACACTTGTTCCTGTGTTACCTGGGTCCTGTAACATCTGCTCATCTCCAGAGGTGAGTCCGGCAATGTCTCCTGCTTTGTCTACATTCCCAACTACTTGTAGTGGAAAAGTGGACAGAGCAGGAGACATTGCCTGACTCACCTCTAGGGAGAAGCTGCTGTTACAGAACCCCAGTAACACAGGAACAAGTGTGGGTTGTGCAGACGGCATTTCAGAGCAGCAACTGGCGTGGTTGGAAGCCAGAGGAAATACTCGAAACAGAGTGAAGACAGAGGCCTAATTGGAGTTCGTTGACAGTTAGTAGTAGTGTAGGAACAATCTAAAACTGCCACCAAGTAGGCCTCAGCCTACTACCTGATTTTCCCTGGGCTCCGACACCGCCAGTTGGTGCTCAGAAGTGCTGTACGCACAGACAAAACACTCGCTCATGTGTAAGTGGGGTTTGGTAACGTCAACTGATCCCATGCTGTGTGTATGGCAAAGTGTCCTGCTCCCGCCAAACTCAAAGTACCTCAGATTTACACCTGGCTCCAAGTAGGCCTCGGCCTACTACCTGATTTTCTCTGGGCTCCGACACCGCCAGTTGGTACTCAGAAGTGCTGTCCACACAGAAAAACACTCGTTCATGTGTAAGTGGGGTTCGGTAACGTCTGCTGATCCCCTGCTGTGTGTATGGCAAAGTGTCCTGCTCCCTCCAAACTCTAAGTACCTCAGATTTACACCTGGCTCCAAGTAGGCCTCGGCCTACTACCTGATTTTCCCTGGGCTCCGACACCGCCAGATGGTGCTCAGAAGTGCTGTACGCACAGACAAAACACTCGCTCATGTGTAAGTGGGGTTTGGTAATGTCAGTTGATCCCCTGCTGTGTGTACGGCAAACTCTCCTGCTGCCTCCAAATTCAAACAACGTCTTATCTTAAACTGCCTCCAAGTAGGCCTCAGCCTACAAAATGACTATCCCTGGGCTCCAACATCGTCAGTTGTTGCTCGGAAGTGCTGTCCACACAGAAAAAAACACTCGCTCATGTGTAAGTGGGGTTTGGTAACGTCAGTTGATCCCCTGCTGTGTGTACGGCAAACTCTCCTGCTGCCTCCAAATTCTAACAACGTCTTATCTTAAACTGCCTCCAAGTAGGCCTCAGCCTACAAAATGACTATCCCTGGGCTCCAACATCGTCAGTTGTTGCTCGGAAGTGCTGTCCACACAGAAAAAAACACTCGTTCATGTGAAAGTGGGGGTCAGTAACGTCAGCTGATCCCCTGCTGTATGGAGGGCAAACTGCTGCTGCCTCCAAATTGTAACTGCTTCTGATTTAAACATTCTCTGATTTGGCCTCTGTCTCCACTCTGTCTCTAGTCTTTCCCCTGACCTCCAACACCGCCAGTTCCTGCTCACAGTTGCCGTCCACGCATTCCACACTTGTTCCTGTGCTCCTGGTGTTCTGTTACGTGAGCTGATCCCCCAATGTGTGTCCGGCACTGTCTCCTGCGCTGTCCACCTTCCCACTACAAGTGGTGGGAAGGTGGACAGAGCAGGAGACATTGCCAGACACACATCAGGGGATCTGCTGACATTACAGAACCCCAGTAACACAGGAACACGTGTGGATTGGGCAGACGGCTACTGTACGCATAAACTGGCGGTGTTGGTGGTCAGGTGACATCCTGGAAACAGAGTAGAGACAGATGCCTAATTGGAGCACGTTGACAGTCTGTTGTAGTCTACAACCTATATAATACTGCCACAAAGTAGGCCTCGGCCTACACCATGATTGTGCCTGGGCTCCAACATCACCAGTTGCTCAGAAGTTTCGTTGGCACAGGTACTCCCTCCTGCCCAGCCTGGTTCCAGCACGCCAGCTGTTTCCGGGTAGTGTCAAGGTCACTTTGCCACCAATCCGTTGTCCTGTCGTCTTGCGGCCGGGTTAGCCGACTCTACGGTGCCTGCAGTTTAGGTGACTCCTATGTGGACTGCGGGATCTGGCACTGAAGGCTGGATCCGTAGTGCCAATGGGACATGGACCTCCTGTAGGACTGTGGGTTTCGGTAACTGTGGCTGGCTTGCGGCCTGGCTACTTTGCTTTGGATGGGTACCTTCTGCTACCCATCCGGGTGCCAGCACTCTCAGCTGGTTCTCGCCAGAGCCTTTGGCCTAGGTGCCTCCATCTCGGTATCCGAGGTCCAGCAACGTCAGCTGGTCCTTGGAAGTGCTTTTTAGCACAGGTACCTTCTGCTTAGTAACCGTGGTCCAGCACCGTCAGTTGGTCCTCGGTAGTGCCATTGGCTCTTGTTCCTTCTGCTACCCATCCGGGTGCCAGCACTGTCAGCTGTTTCTCGCCAGAGCCTTTAGCCTAGGTGCCTCCATCTCGGTATCTGAGGTCCAGCAACGTCAGCAGGTCCTTGGTAGTGCTTTCTAGCACAGGTACCTCCTGCCTAGTAACCGTGGTCCAGCACCGTCAGCTGTTCCTCGGTAGTGCCATTGGCTCTTGTAGCTTTTGCTACCCATCTGGGTTCCAGCACCGTCAGCTGGTTCTCGACAGTGTCTTTGGCACGGGTACTCCCTGTTGCCCAGCCTGTTTTCAGCACGCCAGCTGTTTCCGGGTAGTGTCAAGGTCACTTTGCCACCAATCCGTTGTCCTGTCGTCTTGCGGCCGGGTTAGCCGACTCTACGGTGCCTGCAGTTTAGGTGACTCCTATGTGGACTGCGGGATCTGGCACTGAAGGCTGGATCCGTAGTGCCAATGGGACTTGGACCCCCTGTAGGACTGTCGGTTTCGGTAACTGTGGCCGGCTTGCGGCCTGGCTACTTTGCTTTGGATGGGTACCTTCTGCTACCCATCCGGGTGCCAGCACTGTCAGCTGGTTCTCGCCAGAGCCTTTGGCCTAGGTGCCTCCATCTCGGTATCCGAGGTCTAGCAACGTCAGCTGGTCCTTGGTAGTGCTTTCTAGCACAGGTACCTTCTGCTTAGTAACCGTGGTCCAGCACCGTCAGTTGGTCCTCGGTAGTGCCATTGGCTCTTGTTCCTTCTGCTACCCATCCGGATTCCAGCACTGTCAGCTGGTTCTCGCCAGAGCCTTTGGCCTAGGTGCCTCCATCTCGGTATCCGAGGTCCAGCAACGTCAGCAGGTCCTTGGTAGTGCTTTCTAGCACAGGTACCTCCTGCCTAGTAACCGTGGTCCAGCACCGTCAGCTGTTCCTCGGTAGTGCCATTGGCTCTTGTAGCTTTTGCTACCCATCTGGGTTCCAGCACCGTCAGCTGGTTCTCGGCAGTGTCTTTGGCACGGGTACTCTCTGTTGCCCAGCCTGTTTTCAGCACGCCAGCTGTTTCCGGGTAGTGTCAAGGTCACTTTGCCACCAATCCGTTGTCCTGTCGTCTTGCGGCCGGGTTAGCCGACTCTACGGTGCCTGCAGTTTAGGTGACTCCTATGTGGACTGCGGGATCTGGCACTGAAGGCTGGATCAGTAGTGCCAATGGGACTTGGACCCCCTGTAGGACTGTGGGTTTCGGTAACTGCGGCCGGCTTGCGGCCTGGCTACTTTGCTTTGGATGGGTACCTTCTGCTACCCATCCGGGTGCCAGCACTGTCAGCTGGTTCTCGCCAGAGCCTTTGGCCTAGGTGCCTCCATCTCGGTATCCGAAGTCCAGCACTGTCAGCTGGTCCTTGGTAGTGCTTTTTAGCACAGGTACCTTCTGCTTAGTAACTGTGGTCCAGCACCGTCAGTTGGTCCTCAGTAGTGCCATTGGCTCTTGTTCCTTCTGCTACCCATCCGGGTGCCAGCACTGTCAGCTGGTTCTCGCCAGAGCCTTTGGCCTAGGTGCCTCCATCTCGGTATCGAGGTCCAGCAACGTCAGCTGGTCCTTGGTAGTGCTTTTTAGCACAGGTACCTTCTGCTTAGTAACCGTGGTCCAGCACCGTCAGTTGGTCCTCGGTAGTGCTATTGGCTCTTGTTCCTTCTGCTACCCATCCGGTTTCCAGCACTGTCAGCTGGTTCTCGCCAGAGCCTTTGGCCTAGGTGACTCCATCTCGATATCCGAAGTCCAGCACCATCAGCTGGTCCTTGGTAGTGCTTTTTAGCACAGGTACTTTCTGCTTAGTAACCGTGGTCCAGCACCGTCAGTTGGTCCTCGGTAGTGCCATTGGCTCTTGTTACTTCTGCTACCCATCCGGGTGCCAGCACTGTCAGCTGGTTTTCGCCAGAGCTTTTGGCCTAGGTGCCTCCATCTCGGTATCCAAGGTCCAGCACCGTCAGCTGGTCCTTGGTAGTGCTTTTTAGCACAGGTACCTTCTGCTTGTTAACCGTGGTCCAGCACCGTCAGTTGGTCCTCGGTAGTGCCATTGGCTCTTGTTCCTTCTGCTACCCATCCGGGTGCCAGCACTGTCAGCTGGTTCTTGCCAGAGCCTTTGGCCTAGATGCCTCCATCTCGGTATCCGAGGTCCAGCAACGTCAGCTGGTCCTTGGTAGTGGTTTCTAGCACAGGTACCTCCTGCATAGTAACCGGGGTCCAGCACCGTCAGCTGTTCCTCAGTAGTGCCATTGCCTCTTTTTCCTTCTGCTGCCACTACGGGTTCCAGTACTATCAGCTGGTTCTCGCCAGTTTCTCAACCTTCTTGTACCTTCTGCTACATTTCCAAGATCAAGCTTTTTGAAATTGTCTTTGGTAATCCTTATTGATCTCCATGACGACGACCCTGATGACGACGACCCTGAAGACCACACCAAAGAAGACCAGAAATATGACCCTAAATAATATTACCAAGAGGACAAAGAACATGAAGACAACCACCAAGATACAGAACAAAAGACAGAAGAACAAGAAGCAGAAGAAGCAAAAGCAGAAGAACAGAAAGCAGAAGAACATTAAGCATAAGACTAAAAATCAGCATAGAAGATATCAAAATTATAAGCAGAAGAAGACTAAGCAGTAAATGGGGGTGAGTCCGTTCCTCCTCGTGGTGCCCCTGGAAAATGCCTGCTGCTGCAGGCCAAACTGAACGCGGACAAATCCTGTTGTAAATCTTTTGTGACAGGCAGAACGTAAGGTGTAATCTTATAATTTTTATAGATAAGTACTACAGGAATGCCTGTCACCATAAGAAAATGAAGAAAAAGAAGAATAGGAAGAAGATGAAGAAATAGCATATGAAAATTAATAATAGTTGAATAAGAAGAATATGAAGAAAGGAAAAAAAAATTATGGGAAGAAGGTGAAGAAGATGATGAATAAGGTGAAGAAAAAGTTGATGAAAAAAATGCTACTGCTACGGATCATGAAGGAGAAAGTGTGGGAGAAGTACAAAAGAAGGTGAAGAGCATGGAAGTTGTGAAACATACATATCTGACAAAATATAAAAAAGTTAACATAGTCAATATCTTTTTAACTCCGAACGTCTTGAAAAAAAAAAATGGAATTAATGCTATGCCATGTGATTTGAATAAACCACTATGCCTTTAATGTCTCCTCCACCTCCCACAATACATTCTACATGATTCTTGTCAGAGACACCGCACTGAACTTGCTCACTGAGCCAGTGCGCGTGCCCTGAGTAAAGCGAAAGCGTGCTCAAAGCTACCTGTGGAGCGAGCAGCAACCGAATAGATGCGTACTTCAGAGCCGCAGGACCTGAAGCACGTGACTGCTAGAGGCATGGCCTAAACTCCACAGAGCTAGGAGCTGCAAGACAATTCCTAGCAGAGTAACTGCGAGACAAAGTTACCCGGGGCATAGACAGTGAGAATAGTCAGGACGTAGCCAATGAGTCACACACAGAGATAACTGCAAGGTACCAAAGGGGGCGAGCAGAGAGTAGTCAGGTCACAGGCAATGAGTCATACACAGATAATAACGCAGTACAAAATAAACAGGCAAACTCACAACGGGAAACAGAGCCAGGTCAGAACCATATAAACAAACAATAGCAACAAACAGGCACACGGGGGTCAGCACACTAGGCCAAAGGCAAAAGTATAACTGGCAGGGATTGAAGCTACCCAGGGGTTTATGAAGCTCTCCCAGAACCAGAAAGAGGCCACAATCATTAACCCCAAGTGTGCAGGTCAAAACCTGCACAGAGATCCAGACATTAACCCCCGGTGTGCAGCTCAAAAACCTGCACTGGGATCATGACAGTACCCCCCTCTCAACGGGGGGCCTCTGGACCCCCAGGCTTCCCCGGGTGCTTGGCATGGAACACCTGAACCAGGCGATCTGCATGTACCGAACGAGCAGGGACCCATGAGCGCTCTTCTGGTCCATATCCCTTCCAGTGGACCAGGTACTGCAAAGAGCGGCGCACCCGCCGAGAGTCCACAATATGTCCGACCTCATACTCCAATTGACCCTCCACCAGCACTGGAGGAACAACAGTCTCAGAGTTCTCTTTGACAGATCCTGCTGGTTTCAACAGAGACTTATGGAACACATTAGATATTTTTAAGGAGGCGGGGAGACGCAACCTATATGCCACAGGATTGACTATCTCCATAATCTCGTACGGACCAATGAACTTTGGTCCCAACTTAACTGATGGTACCTTTAAGTTGATGTTACGCGTGGAGAGCCAAACCTTTTCTCCCACCTGAAACATGTCTCCCAAGGCTCTCTTTTTGTCCGCAAAATATTTGTATCTCCCCTGGGCCCAAGAGATATTACACCGGACTTCAGCCCAGAGGTTTTTTAACCGTTGAACGGACCCCTCTGCTCCTGGACAACCGGAATCCACCCGAGAAAACTCCCCAAAATGCGGATTAAAGCCATAGTTAATCAGGAATGGGGACTTGTTGGTGGACTGACTCACCCGGTTGTTAAAAGCGAATTCAGCCAACGGTAACGCATCACACCAATCCTCCTGTCTGGCGGAGGTCAGACACCTGAGAATTTGTTCCAGGGATTGATTGGTGCGTTCCGTCTGACCATTGCTTTCCGGGTGATATGCCGACGAGAAGGAGAGTGAGATGCCCAATTTCATACAGAACGCCCTCCAAAATTTGGCCACAAACTGCACACCTCTGTCAGACACAACATTCAGGGGTACCCCATGCAATCGGACCACATGCTGCACAAACAACCTTGACAATGTTTCAGCTGAAGGTAATGCTGCCAAGGGAATGAAATGGGCCTGTTTAGAAAACCTATCCACCACCACCCAGATCATGGTATTGCCCCTGGAAGGTGGAAGGCCGGTAATAAAATCCATGGAAAGATGAGTCCATGGCCTATCAGGAACTGGTAAAGGTATGAGTTCCCCAGCCGGTCAGTTATGCGAGCTTTTGGAACGGGCACATATGCCACAAGCAGAAACAAATTCCTTGACATCGGACCTTAATGAAGGCCACCAAAAACCCCTGGCTTCTGCCTCTCTAGTGGCCGTGATACCTGGATGAGCACTCAGCCTAGAATCATGAAACTCCTGCAGAAGTCTAGGCCGCAATGAATCTGGAACAAACAATTTATCGCTTGGCCTGGTTGCCGGAGCTAGGGCCTGAGCCCTAAGGATTTCTTGTTCCAACTCAGTTGAGACCCCCGCCACTACCACCCCTGGGGGAAGAATGGAGGACGGCGGCTCAGGGGGAGACACTGGATCAAAACTTCTGGACAGGGCATCCGCTTTAACATTTTTGGATCCCGGTCGAAAAGTAATTGAGAACTGAAATCGTGAAAAAAAAAGTGACCAACGGGCCTGTCTAGGAGTAAGCCTCTTAGCAGATTCAAGGTATGCCAAATTTTTGTGATCCGTGACAACCGTGATAGGGTGAGCCGCCCCTTCCAAAAAGTGCCTCCATTCCTCAAATGCCAGCTTGACCGCAAGAAGTTCTCTATTGCCTACATCATAGTTTTTCTCAGCTGAAGAGAACTTATTGGAGAAGAAGGCACAGGGTTTGAGATTGGTAAGGGTGGCCGGACCCTGGGACAGCACAGCCCCCACCCCCACTTCAGAAGCATCCACCTCCACAATGAATGGTTTGGATGGGTCAGGTTGCACCAACACCGGGGCAGACATAAAACATTTCTTAATCGCTGAGAAGGATTCCTTAGCGAGTACAGACCAATTTTTTACATCAGCTCCCTTCTGGGTAAGATCCGTGAGTGGTTTAACCACTTGTGAGAAACCTTTAATGAATCTCCGGTAATAGTTCGCAAATCCTAAGAAGCGCTGGAGCCCCTTGAGATCTCGAGGCTGAACCCAGTCAGCGATCGCCAGCACCTTCTTAGGATCCATACGAAACCCCTCACAGGACACAATCAACCCCAAAAAAGACACCTCCTGTACAAAAAACGAACATTTTTCCAATTTGGCGAACAATTGGTTCTCCCTGAGTCTCTGGAGAACAGTCTTTAGATGTTGCAAGTGAGATTGACTGTCCGGGGAATACACCAAAATATCATCCAAATAAATAATAACAAAACGGCCTATCAGATCAGAAAACACAACATTGATGAAATTTTGGAAAATAGCGGGTGCATTAGTTAACCTAAATGGCATTACCAGGTTCTCAAAGAGTCCTTCTGACGTGAAGAATGCCGTTTTCCACTCGTCCCCTATCCGAACCCTTATCAGATTGTAGGCCCCCCGCAGATCTAACTTGGAGAACCATTGGGCCCCAGCTAACTGGTTACATAAGTCTGGGATGAGGGGAAGCGGGTAAGAGTTCCTAACCGTTATCTTGTTCAGTTCCCGAAAGTCGAGGCACAGCCGCAAACCACCATCTTTTTTCTTCACAAAGAAGAACCCTGCTGCCACAGGTGACACAGAAGGCCTGATATGCCCTTTACGGAGACTCTCAGCTATGTACTCCTTCATGGCTTGGCGCTCAGGCCCAGACAAATTGAACAATCGAGCCTTAGGTAACTTGGCTCTGGGTACTAAATCAATGGCACAATCATAGGGTCTATGTGGTGGCAGCGCCTCAGCCTCACTTTCGGAAAAAACGTCTTCGAAATCTTTCAGGTACTCCGGAATACCTTCCAGATCGACAGACGACACAGACACAGATTTAACAGCGTTAACAAGATGTTCCCGGTTACCACATTTACTATTGCATCCCCATTGAGTGATTTCCCCTGTAACCCAATCAATGGTAGGATTATGGCGTTGAAGCCAAGGCATCCCCAGTACCAGTCCTACAGGCCAGTTATAATGTCAGAGACACCGCACTGAACTTGCTCACTGAGCCAGTGCGTGTGCCCTGAGTAAAGCGAAAGCGTGCTCAAAGCTACCTGTGGAGCGGGCAGCAACCGAATAGATGCGTACTTCAGAGCCGCAGGACCTGAAGCACGTGACTGCTAGAGGCATGGCCTAAACTCCACAGAGCTAGGAGCTGCAAGACAATTCCTAGCAGAGTAACTGCGAGACAAAGTTACCCGGGGCATAGACAGTGAGAATAGTCAGGATGTAGCCAATGAGTCACATACAGAGATAACTGCAAGGTACCAAAGGGGGCGAGCAGAGAGTAGTCAGGTCACAGGCAATGAGTCATACACAGATAATAACGCAGCACAAAATCAACAGGCAAACTCACAACGGGAAACAGAGCCGGGTCAGAACCATATAAACAAGCAATAGCAACAAACAGGCACACGGGGGTCAGCACACTAGGCCAAAGGCAAAAGTATAACTGGCAGGGATTGAAGCTACCCAGGGGTTTATGAAGCTCTCCCAGAACCAGAAAGAGGCCACAATCATTAACCCCAAGTGTGCAGGTCAAAACCTGCACAGAGCTCCAGACATTAACCCCCGGTGTGCAGCTCAAAAACCTGCACTGGGATCATGACAATTCTTATTTGTTTTCAATTATGTAGAATTAGCCAACAAGGAAATAAAGGGCTTTTTTTAATTCCGTTACCGGAAGTCCCATTGACTTGAATGGGACTTCCGGTATCGGAATCGGCGATACCCAATATTTTTTTCGTATCGGGCGATACCATCCGATACGATATTTTTGGGTATCGAACGGTACCGCTCAACACTACTCCTGACCTATTTTTACAACATGACTGGGCATCTCATCTTGCTGAAAGGTGCAACTGAAAGTAGAAAATATCAGTGTAGTCAAGAGGTGTATAGTCTGTACTATGTTTACCTAGATAGTATGTATCAAAGTAACATCCACATGAATGTCAGGGTCCAATGGTTTCGAGCAGAACATTGCCCAAAGCATCATTTTGCCTTTGCCAGATTTTTATCTTTCCATAGTACATCCTGGCGTACCAAACACAAGAGCCCAACTATCTACATGATGTACAAGAAACGTGATTCATCATTCCAGACCACCTTCTTCCAAAGGTCTGTGGTTTAGTTTTGATGATGATCACATCTCCATTGTAGTCACATTGATTGGTAGAACAAGTCAACATTATTATTTCTGATATTTTTGGATCTAAGGACTAATGTTAATGTATATTGGACCAGTGAACGCACATTACGCAACTTATGGAGGTCCACTGATGGACACGTCTGATGTATCAGCTGTTCCTTGGATATAAAATACTGTGTACAGCATTCTCCAAGACTTTTGATCCATTTTTTCAATGAGCTCAACTATAGTCAATTGTAATTTTTTTAGGTCTGTTTATGGAGAAATGATGGAGCTACATGTTTCATATCATCCAAATGCATTTACTTTACGATTTTTTTTATTAATATCTATAAATATTTCACCAGATGATTTTGAGATTAATTTTAAGTAAGATGCATATAGTAACTTATATACAGGCAGTGACAGCTTCAGGAGCAGCGACATCTCTCCATGGAAAACTTAGTCATCTCCTAAGTAGGTAGTATACTTGTGTTACTTCCCTCTCTGGAAAATCATTGAACGTGGCCAGCTTTGCGGGAGCGCCACAACTTTGTTCTGATGCATAATGAGTAATTTTTCTCTACCTCATTCACATTAAAATAGTACTTTCATCTAGTAGTGGAAAAAAAAAACGTGCATGAATGTGGGCGAGAGAAATCATGGCTCAACAGCTGAGCACAGGGAACGTAAACACTCCCCGCCATTGTGTAAATTGTTGCTAATTTCTGCCTGCGGTCCGTTGTTTAGTAAAGGACTCCCCATGCTAAATTTACTAAATAAAACCAACAAGGATTCGGCTCCCAGGGAGAATTGGGTGGTTTGGAAAAATCTTTACAGGGTTTATACTTCACGTTGTTTTAGTTAGGATTTCCAGATGTTGTTTAGCGTATATCTCTCTCCAAATATGATATAAATAATGAATTCGGAGGAATCCCATGCCCCCCACCTTGCTGTCACTTAGACTATAGACACTATAATTCTTTTAGCTTTTTTGTAAAATTAACAGCATATCCAATGGCTGCTTTCAACTACTTTTATTATGATTCCTACCCTTTGCCGCAAAGCAGAATCTTGGAAGCCCCGGAACAAGAAGTTGTGAAGACCCCACTTCTTACAAATTATTAATGTTTAAAGCGAAGCTATCATCAGAGAGTGACCTATTGTTTAAATCAGATACGTGTGTTATATATTTTTCTAAATTGTTATATATATATATATACTGTATATATATATATATATATATATATATATATACAGTATATATCATTATCTGTATAAAAAATAGTGTTAGCAATTTTACAATTTTGACACTGGCCACTAGGGCTTTATTAGACCTGCACTTCCTGCTCTTTTACAAATAGTTTACAGAAGATTTCCGATCAGCAGAGGCAGGATTACAGTGACAGGTAACACCTCTATACACAGCTGATATCACAGGATCCAACAATCACAATAAGAAATGACAGAGTAGACCCTGATCCCCCTCTCTTCACAATGACCGTTGAACACACTCGTCAGATGCTTCAATTGAAAAGATTGAAATGGGATCTGACCATTGCAACTAATGCACATGTGTCCCTCCCGGAAGGAATAAACTTAGTTTTCTCCTGGATGCTGCAGAATTGAGGTTGGGCACCTTTATAACGCTATTAGGGCTCACTCACACTAGTGAGTAGTCGGCGTATAACTCGGATGAGTACTGTCCAATGTTTCATCAGACAGGACTTGCTCCAATGTTGTACTATGGAGCAATGCAGACTCTAGTTTATTTTCTTTCAGAGTCGGCATGTATGCATTACCAAGCCTCACCCACTACCAGAAGAAGTAGAAGATCAGCAAGTCAGTACTTCAGGCAGGCGGCCACTGCCAACACCGATAACATCTTATCGACAGGGGTGCCGGGTGTCGGACCCCAACCGATCAGACACTGATGACCTATCCTAAGGATAGGTCATCATGAATGTAAAAAAAAAAATGTTTTCACTTTTTTTTGTGTTGTGGTATTCTCTGACGTTTACTGTACCAAATTCATTAAAATGACGCAAGCGGTTCATTAGTTTTGTGCTTTTGTCCTGTTATTAACTAACTTTTGTGACTTGACTTGCATCTTTTTCAAAATGCCACAAAAAATGGACTTTATGTTTGAGCTGCATAAAATTACTCCAGGGGAGACATGAGTGGAGTTACACAAAATGTAGTTACTTTTTAAAAAGTCGCCAAAAAAATCAGCCAAAAACATCTGGAAGTGCTACACTCCTTTCACAAAGCAGAAGAAAAACAAACAAACAAACAAACAAACAAACAAACAGGTGAGTACATATAAAATTGGGGTCAGTTTGGTAGCACATAAAAGAGTTGGTAACAAATATGCAATATACTGTATCTTTAGCAAATGAAAACTGTGTTTAGCACTTTTTTTTTCTCCGCCAGAGTGATATCACTAATGAATGTTTACCTGCCCCTAGTAAAGAACTTACCAGCCACAATCTTCATCTGTTCTCGACGCCGCTCCTGTTGTCTTCTGCTGTTGTGATCTGTCGAATCACTTCTCAATGTAAGTCTATGAGAACCAGAACAAGAATCCCATAGACTTGCATAGAGAGCGTGTGACCATAACCTTTGACTTCCTGTCAGTCAGGAGCTGTGGTCATGTAAGGAGGTTGACCGGACCATGGGCACCTGCATGCTGTGTCCGGAACTAAGAAGGCTGCATCCTCTGTTTCCGGGGAAAAGTCTGAGAGAGGCGGACCTTCCCCTGCTGAAGGAGGGAAGGAGGAGAGAGACGGAGTTTCCTGCTCACCAAGAAGAGCTGGGAAAGCGCGTGAAGCAGCAGGGGGATAAAAGGGAGAAGCGTGCCAAAAAGGGGGGTCTGGTGCCGGCACAGAGCAGTGTGGAGGACAGAGCAGAAAGCAGCGCGTAGAGCAGAGAACAGCACGCTCTGCTTCCCCCACCAGAAAGTACCGATGTGGTGACGAGCTGTATAGAAAGAGCCCCCATCGCCTGCAGAGTGGAGCCATGCCAGCAGAGCGGAGCCGTGCCAACAGAGCAGAGCTAAGCCGAGAGCTGTACCCGGCGTGATAGTGAGTACTGCACACGCTCTGGCCAATAGTGACCGTACACTTGACAGACCCCTGCATACAGGTCCACCGTTTGTGGACGACCAACTGTCAGCTCCCTGCTACCCTCCACATTAGGAAGTGACCCTAGAGAAAGCAGAGACTGTACTGTGAGTGCGACGCACAGAGAGAGAGAGGCAGATGGCTAGGACATAGCCTCGCTACCAAGGACTTATGTACACAGCGGAGTGAAGTCCCGTTCCAGCGGTTCCCCACACTAGACTCAGTACTGTGTTAGATACGTTTGAGCACGAGAAATCTTCCTGCCTCCCAGAGACATCACTGAGAAGTCATGTTATGTCCCATGAATGAGACATTTTACTGACTGTCCTGTGCATTTTACATGCTGTATTGCAGTCTCTCATATTGTTTTACTGTTGCTATGTGTTCCTTGTTTTGCATAGCTGAAATCCTCCCTTCCATGAAGTTTGTCCCTTCTGTCTCCCTGTTGCCCTCTTCTGGGTGTGATGTCACTTCCTTCTTCTTCCCCCTGTGTCTTAGTCTCCATCTTGGCTTCATTAGAAGCACATATGCTTTCAGCCTGTCTGAAGAAAGTCTTTTTTATCTGCTGCTGTTTGTATGCATTCAACAAGAATTCTTAAAGAAATCAAAGTCTCTTCTGGATTCTTCATAACATGTGTGCTGGCAGCTGAGTTAACGCTATCTGTGACTGTCGCCAGTTGTAAGTAAGGTGAAGAGATTCAGCATCTCACAGAGCCATATTTGCAGCCACAGGCCCCGGGGACAGAATAGTAAAAAAGACTTACCAGATTCATCTGTAAAGCCACCCACAGCTTCTATAAAGCTTCAGAACTTCCTGCAGAGCATCTGTGGCGCCCCCAGGAGTATGGCCGCCACAGTGGATTTGCCTTCCTCAAGGGGAGGGTAATGCCAGGCTTGGAGGCAATGATGGGTCCCTCTCGCAGTCAATCCATACATGCAACACAGTTCCACTCCAGGCCACCAGGGGGAACTCTGAACCAGGATGGAGGGGAGGGGCGCCCTATGAGGGCCAAGAGAAAGGAGTGGTCAGATAGTCTGCAGAGGGTGAAGTGTGCAGAAGGGTAGAAAGAAGCTGGAGGTTGAGCTAGGAAGGAGAGCTCCCTCAGCTGAGAGCGCACGAACTGGAGCCTGGTCTCCATGGCTGTACTGATACTAAAGGTCCTACAGCAGATACCAGAGGAGTAGGAGGCTGTAAATGCCCTACTCCCATCTAAGACTTGAGGCACAACAGCAGCTTGAATAGAGAGCCAGGACTAAAGAGGAGTCCCCGAGAGAGGCTACAGCTGTCTGCCGTGCAAGTGAGGGTCTTGGGAACATCTGACAGGAGGAACTTCAGAGTAACTAAGTACTGGAGTGCTTCACACCACAAAGCACTAGGAAGGAGACTGCACAGCCCTTTTGCTGAGAGAGAATCCTGAGCTGCTTCCAGGCTAGCCTGCTCCGTTACCATCTGTAATCAGGACCCTGGACTGCAGTTATCAAGTAAAGGTACAGAAATTGCACCCCGCTGTGTCTTGTCTGCTTCCTACCCTTACGGCACTGCTACATCACCGTGCCAACCACTGCTACACTGCCCTGGGACATTAGCCCTGCCTGTGGAGGGCTCTACCATCACTGCTGCACCACATCATCTGTCCCAGCGGAGCGGTCTGTAGCGTCGGCTAAACATCTCTCTTGCCAAACACCACAGGTGGCGTCACGAACTATTCCGTTCCATTAACTAAAAACCACCATTGATTTGGGTGCCCAGGGCCATGGACCGGGTCACTGTTGCTGTGACACATCCCCCTGACACCGGCCCGGTACCGAGTACCCCACAGCCCTGAGAGGGCGACCCACATCCGCTCTCAGCATTTAAGAGACTATACAGTTCCCCTTCTCTCTGTAAATCAGGATGGCTGAAGGAATGACTACACGGTCTCTGCCAGACCCATTGTCAGAGGAAGAGTGCATAGAACTTGATCCACCATATAGTGAGAATGCTAAACGTCCCACAAAGCCAACATGGAAAATAAGGGAGAGAATCCAGTAAACATGATCTTCTCCGTGCTACAGCAAAGCTGTGGCAAAAACTGCTGAGTCACATAGACAACCTGTCTCAGCCTGCTTCTCTCCAATGGCCACCAGAGGGAACCCTTGCACAACTGTGTTCAGATTACCAATGTTATGTAAAAATAACAGATCAGTATATCACAGTGTTAAAGACACTTAATCCATTAGTTACCTGCAAAGAGCTGCAAGCTTTCCAAAAACGTAACTCTGAGAGAGAAAGCATAGTGCACGAGATAAAAGCCAAGACAGAGGCAAGAATTGCGATAATAGCCGAGATGTCTCTTGTATTTCTGACTTGGCCAGACAGTCAAAGCGATCATCTAAGTCACGCTCCTCAAAATCTTCAACCCTCAGCGAACAGCTCGTAAAGGCACATGCAGAAGCCGAGGCCACTAAAATACAAGCTGCCTTCGCTCAAAAGTAAACTGAGATGAAAATAGAGGCCCTAGAGAAGGAACGTGAACACGCCATAGCCATGGCAAGGTTAAAGGTCCTGGAACAAGCCATCAGTGGGAGCCATAGAGACAGCATCAGTTTAAGTGATTTTGATACTGAAGACCCTCTTAAGCATACTAGAGACTATGTACAAAGCCAATACAGCGCTACCCCTGCTCCTGCAATCCTTCCTGACCGCATAGATGCTCCCCTGAGACAACAGGACACAGAGTGTTTACCCACATCCTGCACCCAAGGTCAGTGCAATACACTGCCAACCTTGCATCCTGATCCTCCTCTGTGCACCGAAATGTACTGGAAACCTGCACCTCACCAAATCTTATACACAGAAACATACATGCAGGCCAATATGCAGGCAAGTCACCACACTCTGGTCAGTCACACAATTCCAGTCCCATGTGTGGCAGAAGCTAAGCTCATTAAGTCAGTTAATGGACTGAATGCCTACGCTGCCCCATATGTACCTGCATTCCCAGGTCAAAGCACAGACTGTAGGAACAATGTTATCCAGCCAGCTTCGATCCTTCCAAAATCGGAGAATGATGATATGACTGGCCTTGCAAGGTACATGATTCGGCGTGATCTAACTAAGACTGGTCTCACATGGTTTGACGATAAACCTGAGAACTACAGAGGTTGGAAGTGCACCTTTAAAACCACAATCAGTGACCTCAGCATCACCGCCACTGAAGAGCTAGACCTGCTAATCAGGTGGCTTGGGCCACAATCCACGGATCGGGTCAAGAGACTTAAATTCGTCCACATCAGTAATCCCATTGCGGGTCTCACCGCTGCATGGAAGAGGCTAAAAAGAAGCTATGGCAGTCCTGAGGCCATAGAAAAGGCCCTGTTCAAGCGATTAGAGGATTTTCCAAAGGTGTCTAATAAGGACAGTACAAGGTTCCAAGAGCTCAGCGACCTCCTGTTAGAGCTTCAGCTGGCCAAAGCAGACCCCTACCTGTCTGGCCTCAGCTACCTGGACACTGCTCATGGGGTAGACACTGCTCACGGGGTAAACCCAATAGTTTCCAAGCTGCCGTCCAATATCCAAAATAAGTGGGCCATGCTTGTATCAAAATACAAAAGGGAAAACCAAGTCTCCTTCCCTCCATTTTCCTACTTCTGCGAGTTCATCGAAAATATTGGAGAGTGTAAGACCGATCCAAGTTTTTCCTATGGAGAACACAGCGACCCTGTTTCATCCCCTAAACACGACAGTCCACGTCTTAACTACAGGAACTGGGTCGCCCTCCCATGGCTGTGGGGTACTCGGTACCGGGCCCGATGAGCTTCAATGGGAGAAGTCACGGCAGCTTGGACCCAGCCCGTGGCCCTGGGCGCCCATTGTAAAAGGGGAATGTTCAGTGTGCTTACAGTGATGAAAGTTTATGAGTGACTCGTGGCGCCACCTGTGGTGTTCGGCAATGCAGATGTTAAACCGACGATGCAGACAGATCCTCTGGGACTGATGGTGTGGGGCAGCAATGATGTTATAGCCCTCCACAGGCAGGGCTGTAGTCCCAGGGCAGAGTAGGTAAAGTGACACGTAGATGGTGTAGTGTCAGGCGCAGGGGATGTAGCAGTTCTGGGCAGGTTGATGCAGGAATAAGTGGAGGACACCAGGGCATGTAGTTCCAAAGCTTTACTCACAGTCTGCTGTGGTACAAGGGCCCGCATCCACACCGTGTCCTCCGGGTCAGGAGCTCAGCCAACTTCCAGGCAAGATGAAGTACTCCCTTCCAACACTCCGCCAACCTATGTGCCTTTTCTGAACGTCTCCCTCTTAGCGCCTTTAGTGAAGTACTCACAGTACTGAGTTACACTGGAGTTCCTCCTGTCAGATGTTCCTATAAACTCTACTTGTACGGCAGACAGCTGTAGCCTGCTTCGGGGACTCCTTGCTACCTAGTCCCGGCTCACTCACGATGCTGTTGTGCTCCCAAGTCTTGTGTGGGAATCAAGTGGTGACAACTTCAATTCCTCCGGTGTCTGCTGCAGGACCATTAGTATCCATACAACCTCGGGGACCGGACCCCGGCCTTGCGCTTAGAACTGGGGAAGGGTTCCCCTCTAACCCTAATCCTTAGTTCTCTTCTTCTCACGTTTCGTACTAATCCTTTCCTTCTTATGGAGAGTCAGGCTTTCAATCAATTGTTCCTTTCCTGTGCCAGCGGACCCAGGTCACTGAGGTCAGCTGCAGTACTTCCTTCATCCATCCCACTCAGGGGATCTTCTCTCACAGACTGTCCTCGTCAGACTCCTGAGACCAACTGCCTCAATCCTACACTCTTCCCGCTCTTTTGGGTGCTAAATTGAACTCCACCCGCCTCCTAGCATGGTTTGTGTTCCAAGCAGGGAGCCACCAAAGGGTGCTTTGCTACACTACTATGTTGTGTGGGATGCAGGTGTTGGAGCGTGGTCAGGTGTCTCCACCTTACCTGGATGGTGGGGTACCACACCTCAGGAGGAGGTGCAGTACCTCTGTGGCGACTGAACCCTCCGGGGTGCCACATGCTCCCCCCCGTTAAACACAGCATGTCCATGGGCTGAAAAAGAAGCAAAGATGGACAAATACAGGAACATACAAAATTTTTGTAATGCTAAATAAACAGTTCTTATCTAAACGTCCCGATGTGGGAGGCACTCACCCTTGAACATTGCAAAACAATTTTAGCTAACTATCTATGTTCTAATACTGTACCTAATTCAAAAGTGCTATTGGCAGTAACTCACTACCACTTCAAGTATTATTATCAACACATTTCTTCATCATCTCTTCTTTCACATTTTCTACTTTCTACTATTATTATTATTAACCTTAAGTGACAACCGCTGATGCCGGGTTCGTCACCTGTAAATTTTAAATCTTTATTCAAATATCAAAGCATTAGTCTAACTTCTATAAAACATTCACTATTTACTTCTTCTATCAAAAAATGCTAGACATTATCAATAAGTGCAATATAGACATTGATCCAGCCAAGATGTCTTGAAATGTCCTTATTATCAATGAGGTAGTCCTTATTCTTAAAAGTCTTATGTAAAACCAAGAAAGGGCACCTAAAGAGGTGCAACTATTTACATTACAGTTTTGGATCATTCAGTGTCCATGATCTCCACAGTTCAGTAAGAAAAACGCTGGCAATAAAACTGGGCAACAAACTGGAATCAACAGGGAAACATCATGATAACAAAAATAGAAAAATAGAAAAACAGGCACAATGGTGCAGATACCCTCCTGGGTAACAGAGTTAGTTAGTTATCTTCAGTGTTGGTGGTCCCCTCCTGGGGTGCTGTAAGCTAATGGCTTTGGCTGCTTCCAGGGAAGAACTTCTGGACATCCTCTTCCTGCTTACTGGCCACAAATTGCAGGTACTCCTTTTCTCCTTGAGTGAGGTTGGCATCTACCTGTGTAGGTAGCACATCAGCTGCTGCTGGTGATATCTCTGCTGCCTGTGATTCTGCAGGAATTGTAGCTGGTACCAAGGGATGTTGTTCCTCAATTTCAGGTGGTACTGCAGTTAGCGGCACTACTATCGTGGTTTTTGGCCGGACAACTGGTGGTACCGGTGTTGGTGGGCGCTTGTAGGGTGAAGTGCGGGGGTCCTGAATCTGTGGCAAAGGGAACCCGTGATGCATATTAATACTTCCCAGCCGCTCAGACTCTTCTGCCAAGCCCACAAGATGCTGAATGGGACGTGCCTGCTCCAGTCTCACTCTTTTCAGCAGGGATTTCTTCCACTTCCCCATCTCAGTAAGCCTAGTGCTTCTGAATTGAGAGCACAGCTCATCTAATTGTCCCATCTGAAGTTCAAGCATGCTGGCCTCAGAATATGAAAACTCAAGGGGCAACCCTTTGGGAGGGGTGGCGGTCATACTTGGAGCCTCCCGGCAGCGTACGATGTTCACTGGCGCTGCCGGACTCAAGGTCAGGGACGATGGTGGGGCAGATGGCGGCTCCGGGTCCGCAGGTGTCTCTGGTGGGACCTGTGCAGCCACGTCAGGTCCAGACGGGAGCTCAACTTCTTCCTCCACTTCAGCTCCCAGGCCCTCGAACAACTCCTGGCAGGCCTCACTCAGCGGTGATGACAGCGGGGAGATGGTGATAGACACTGCCGATAGTTTTGCAGCAGGCCGCAGGCTCCACAGGGTCTGCCTGGGGGAGATCCGGTGCAGCAGTGGCGGGTACCGGTGACTGGGGTACCGCTGATGGAGGCCCCTCCTGGGCGTGCTGCCAATTCATCCTCCATAACGCCTCCTGCCTCAGTCGCAGACGGGTGGTCAGCTGGGCCATCTCATCCTCCAGCTGCTGACGGTTCATGCCGGAAGCCAGATCGGAGCCTTCAGCCATTACGCCAGGGAGATTCAGCTCAACCTCCCTTCACTCTTCAGGCCTCCTCTCTCCTTCCATCATGGCGTTCTCGCTTCCTTCTTCTTCCTGTCTGGACTCTTTTCCCACCACCGGCTCTCACTCCTCCTTCTGGGGTCGGAGTCTTCTTCCTACTCCTCCATACCAAGCCAGTATACGAACCCCTCGGGGGGGTGGGCCATGATGCGGTTGCATAGAAGTTCAGGCAGGAGAGGCCCAGGACAGTTTGCGGTCTTTTCTTAGGACCACCCATGTTGTCACCCCCTTCTTCACTGCGCCGGTGGCCATTTTTAGCATTCATTTTACAGTCTATCAAATTGGGTCTTTTGCACATTTTCAAAAGTTTTTAAGTCCAATAAATTGTAGGCACACAGAACCCGGTGGCACCGGGCTTCGTCATCCTGTTCATGACGCCAAGTTGGGTCACCCTCCCAGGGCTGTGGGGTACTCAGTACCGGGCCCGATGAGCTTCAATGGGAGATCTCACGGCAGCTTGGACCCGGCCCGTGGCCCTGGGTGCCCATTGTAAAAGGGGAATGTTCAGTGTGCTTATGGTGATGAAAGTTTATGAGTGATTCGTGACGCCACCTGTGGTGTTCGGCAATGCAGATGTTAAGCAAACGCTGCAGACAGATCCTCTGGGACTGATGGTGTGGGGCAGCAATGATGTTATAGCCCTCCACAGGCAGGGCTGTAGTCCCAGGGCAGAGTATTGACACGTAGATGGTGTAGTGTCAGGCGCAGGGGATGTAGCAATGCCGGGCAGGTTGACGCAGGAATAAGTGGAGGACACCAGGGCATGTAGTTCCAAAGCTTTATTCACAGTCTATTATGGTACCAGGGCCCGCATCCGCACCGTGTCCTCCGGGTCAGGAGCTCTGCCAACTTCCAGGCAAGATGAAGTTCTCCCTTCCAACACTCCGCCAACCTATGTGCCTTTTCTGAACGTCTCCCTCTTAGCGCCTTTAGTGAAGTACTCACAGTACTGAGTTACACTGGAGTTCCTCCTGTCAGATGTTCCTATAAACTCTACTTGTACGGCAGACAGCTGTAGCCTGCTTCGGGGACTCCTTGCTACCTAGTCCCGGCTCACTCACGATGCTGTTGTGCCCCCAAGTCTTGTGTGGGAATCAAGTGGTGACAACTTCTATTCCTCTGGTGTCTGCTGCAGGACCATTAGTATCCATACAACTTCGGGGACCGGACCCCGGCCTTGCGCTTAGAACTGGGGAAGGGTTCCCCTCTAACCCTAATCCTCAGTTCTCTTCTTCTCCTCATGTTCCGTACTAATCTTTTCCTTCTTATGGAGAGTCAGGCTTTCTATCAATTGTTCCTTTCCTGTGCCAGCGGACCCAGGTCACTGAGGTCGGCTGCAGCACTTCCTTCATCCATCCCACTCAGGGGATCTTCTCTCACAGACTGCCCTCGTCAGACTCCTGAGACCAACTGCCTCATTCCTACACTCTTCCCGCTCTTTTGGGTGCTAAACTAAACTCCACCCGCCTCCCAGCACGCTTCGTGTTCCAAGCAGGGAGCCACCAAAGGGTGCTTTGCTACACTACTATGTTGTGTGGGATGCAGGTGTTGGAGCGTGGTCAGGTGTCTCCACCTTACCTGGATGGTGGGGTACCACACCTCAGGAGGAGGTGCAGTACCTCTGTGGCGACTGAACCCTCCGGGGCGCCACAGAACCGCCGAGCTCCAATGTCTGTCAAGAAAACTGATGTTCCTCCCACACCTTCAGTATCACAAGATAAGAGCGACAAAGGTGAGAAGGTTGAGAATCCTAATTGTATGTGTCCCATTCACAAGAAACCTCACCCCTTAAAGAAGTGCATCGGCTTCAGAAAGAAACCACTCCAGGAACGCAAAGCGCTTCTGAAGAACTTTGGGATATGTTACAGATGTTGCGCTTCCACTGAACCCTTTGCTAAGGACTGCAAAATATATATTAAGTGTTTAGAGTGTGACAGTGAGGAGCATGTGCAAGCGCTCCATCCATCCCAATCTAACACTGCACAGCTTATACCATCCCCCACCACAAGGCAAGGCAGGGAGGATGCTGTTCAAACAGTGAGTTCTATCTCAATATCTTCTTCATGCACAGAAGTCTGCAGAGAAGGCCTCTGGGGCAAGTCGTGTGCGATGATATGCCTGGTGAATGTGGGGTCGACCAGAGAAAACCGCAAGGATGTATGTTGTCCTGGGCGATCAGAGCAACCGGTCACTTGCCAGGTCAGAACTCTTTGATATGTTTGACTTAAAGGGAAACTCTCAACCCTACACCCTAGGCACTTGCAGCGGTGTTACGGAGGTCTCTGGGAGAAGAGTCAATGGACTCATGGTGTCTTCTCTTGAGAACAATGTGGAGATACCCTTACCCACTCTGGTCGAATGCAACCAGATACCGTCCAACAGAGAGGAAATTCCAACTCCAGAGGCTGCACTCCATCACCCTCATCTAAAGACTTTGGCAGGCAAGATACCAGCTCTTGACAACAGCGCAAACATCCTGATCCTGCTTGGCAGAGACATTCTGCGACCTCACAAGTTACGTCAGCAAATCAACGGGCCACACAACGCTCCATTTGCTCAACGCCTTGACCTAGGCTGGGTTATCATAGGCAATGTCTGTATAGAAAAGATGAAGAGACCCATGAGGATTTCCTCATTTAAGACTCACGTCCTACTGAATGGTCGCAGCACTTACTTTCAACCATGCCCACATCATTACTGGGTGAAAGAGAAGATAAGCGACAACAAGTGGAAGAAAGAAACCTCTGACGACACGAACATATTCCTGTCCCGTAATGATGACCTCGGGTCAGCAGTGTTCAACTCTACAAGAGAACACAACCAGCTAGCACCAGCAGGGGAGAGCAAAGAATTTATAAAGATTATGGAAAAGGAATTCGCCCAAGACGATTCAAATAGCTGGGTAGCACCTTTACCTTTTTGTTCTCAAAGAACAAGGCTACCTGATAATCTGCAACAAGCTACGGCAAGGTTTTCATCCCTAAAACGCACCTTAAAGAGAAAGCCGGAGATGGAGAAACATTTTGTCGACTTCATGCAGAATATCTTTAATAGAGGTCACTAGGAACCCGCACCCGCGCTAAAAGAAGGTGAAGAATGCTGGTATCTTCCATCCTTTGGTGTCTACCATCCTCGCAAACCTGACCAAATTAGAGTGGTGTTTGACTCCAGTGCTCAGTATGAAGGCATATCCCTAAATAGCCTGCTCCTCACTGGGTCTAATCTAAACAACAGCCTTATAGGAGTACTGATTCGCTTCAGACAAGAACCTGTTGCAGTAATGGCCGACATTCAACAAATGTTTCATTGCTTTACCGTGAGAGAAGATAGCAGAAACTACCTCAGATTCCTATGGCACAAAGACAACGACATCCGCAACAAGGTCATAGACTACAGGATGAAGGTGCACGTCTTCGGGAACAGCCCCTTGCCTGCAGTGGCCATCTATGGACTAAGACGGACAGCACAGGAAGATGAGAGAGAGTATGGGTCTGATGCTCGTCTATTTGTGGAAAGAAACTTCTACGTAGATGATGGGCTTAAGTCTCTTCCCACAAGTAAAGAGACTATCGATCTGCTCTCTAGGACTCAGGAAATGCTGTCAACAGCGAACCTTAGACTCCACAAAATCATCTCCAACAGTGAAAAGGTAATGAAAGCTTTTCCATCTGAGGATCACACTGCTGGTGTAAGGGATCTTGTTCTGGGTTCAGACGTTCCTCCCACGCAACGCAGCTTCGGTCTGCTTTGGGATATTAAGCAGGACTCATTCACTTTCCAGGTGTCAGCTTGTGATAAACCTTTCACTAAAGGAGGAGTCCTATCTGTTGTGAATAGCATCTATGATCCTCTTGGGTTTATTGCACCCATCACCATTCAAGGCAAGATACTGTTGAGACAGTTGACCGCCGAGAGTACGGATTGGGACACTCCGCTACCATCCCAGAAACAACAAAGGTGGGAGGCATGGAAGAAGTCTCTGAAGGTCTTAGAGCATTTCCAAGTCCCACGTTGTTATTCTCCAGGCACCCTTTCAGCCACCATCAGAAGATAAGTCCACATTTTCTCCAACGCTTCTATAGAGGCTATAGCTGCCGTAGCCTACCTGAAGACTTTAGAAGAAGGTAGCAAGGTGCATTGTGGATTCATCCTCGGTAAGGCAAAACTAACCCTGATACCTGCTCACTCTGTTCCAAGACTCGAGCTTTGTGCCGCCATTCTGGCAGTGGAGTTAGCTGAAGTTATTGTTAGGAACGGCGGAACACACTAAATAAAAATAATAATAAAGTGCATTCGCCGCTCGGGGTGCACCGTACAGTAGGTGATATAACCGCTGCTAAGTGGTGGCAGGAGCAATATGACAGAAATACGCACAGGGTTTAACTCCACCCAGGTGCGCAGAGCAATCTCAGTTCATTCACAGAGTTGCCAAATAAGTACAAGCACAAAAGACTGAGCTTGTTGAGGTCACAGTACTCAGGAAAAACGCACACACGATATCAGGTCACAGGAGTAGCCCAAGACGGCAGCACTACGTCCGTCTAGACCTACCGTGTGCGGAGCGCGCAACTGCGGACGCAAAGGGGCTGCTACTGCAGCGCGGCGTGGACACTGCTGCTAAACGACAAGGCTAAGGCGCAAGCGCAATGTCGGACACTAGCAGCTGTGGATGTTGCAGCATAGGAGCGCTGGCGCTGATTCTAACTCAGTCCCTAACCACATACGTAATATCAGAGGGAAGGGGTTTTTTAATGAGTCATTCATCAGAATCATACATCCGTCCTCATACACAGAGGAGCAAGTAAGTCTATACTAGCGCATGGCGGAACGGCCAAGCGCACCTTTTATAGCAGCCGGGACCTTCCGCAAGCTTCCAGATCTCTGAGATGGACCAATGAGATCTGGAGCGGGACCTGAGCACATGACTCCCGATCTCCAATGGGAGATCGTCCCATGAGCATGCTCAGTAGGAGGACAGAAGGATTTAGCCTCAGGAGAGATTTGCTGCAAGGCAATCTCCTCTGCAGTAGATAAACAGCAGGAGACTGCAGAATGTGAGGGTCTGGATCCCTGCGGGGTAAACACAGAAATCCGACACCTAACATTACCCCCCCTCCTAGGGCCCCCTCCTCCCTGAACCTTCTGATCTACCAATTTGTGCCCATCAGAGATATAGGCCTCAGACTCGTCCAAAGGCAAGTCTGATGTCCCGGTAGGTGACAGGGAGACCCGGGACAAATGGAAAGCATCAGGGGTGGCAAGATCGCCAGTTTTGAGAAGGGACCCGTGGGAGACAACGGGAGCAGAAGTTAAAGTGGAATGCCACCATGTGTCGGCAGGCGTTTCCACCCTTCGTTTAAGGAGGCTATTCCGAGCACAAAAGGCACAGGCCTGAATATATTTTTTAACATCCCGAGCCCTGTGCGGCCACCAGTAAGACCCTGCCAGGAGTTTTGTGGTCTGCATATAGCCACAGTGACCATCCCTCCTGGACGCGTGTGCCCACGTGAGAACCTTCGGCAAAAGGCGAGGAGTAACAAGGGTCTTGCCCAGCGGCACAGAATTTGGCCGTTGCGGGGCACTGTTGTTCTGAGAAACAGCGTGTTGACAAATATAACCACAAATGGTGTCTTGAGTCAGACGCGCATGGAGAATGGTGCTAGACAACTCCATGGGCTCTGGGGGTGGAACCTCTGGAACGGGTAGTTCCAGAGGCTCAAAAAATTGGGAGCTGAGGTAACCTTCCGTTTGGATTGAGCACGCTCCATACCGTGCTCCGAAAAATGGAGGTCAATGCGGGTGGAAATGGCAATCAGCTCTTCCAAACTTGCAGGAACCTCTCTGGTAGAGAAAGCATCTTTAACATGCTCCGCCAAACCTCTCCAAAACACAGGGATGAGGGTTTTATCGGACCACTCCAGCTCGGGAGCCAGTGTCCGAAAACGGACGGCATACTGACTAACCGAGAGAGAACCCTGAGTCAAAGCAAGAAGCTGAAGAGAGGTGTCGTGCGTGACCCGTGGACCGAGGAAGACCTGCTTAATAGCTGTTAGAAACTGAGCAGCAGTCCGAACCTCTGGGTCACCATGCTCCCATAATGGAGGAGTCCACTCCAACGCCTTGCCCAACAGAAGGGAAACAATAAACCCCACCTTGGCCCGCTCCATAGGGAATCGCGCAGCCAGTAGCTCCAGCTGAATGAAGCACTGGCTGATGAAACCCCTGCAGGAGGCACCATCGCCAGAAAATTTATCGAGCAACGGGAGGCGGGTAAATGTCGGCACGAGGGAGGACGTGGACATATGGGAAATCGCGTCTGTGATTGCCTTTACAGCAGCTTCGGTGGATTGTGCAGCTGAGAGAGCCCTCTCAAGAGTGGCCAAGCGGCCCTCAAGCTGCTGAATACATTGTAACAGTTGCTGCTATTCTGCCATACTAGCCAGACCCTGGCACTAGTATAATGTTAGGAACGGCGGAATGCACTAAATAAAAATAATAATAAAGTGCGTTCGCCGCTCGGGGTCCACCGTGCAGTAGGTGATATAACCGCTGCTAAGTGGTGGCAGGAACAATATGGCGGAAATGCGCACAGGGTTAAACTTCACCCAGGTGCGCAGAGCAATCTCAGTTAATTCACAGAGTTGCCAAATAAGTACAAACACAAAAGACACAGGACACAGGAATAGCCCAAGACGGTGGCACTACGTCCATCTAGACCTACCATGTGTGGAGCATTGCAACTGCGGACGCAAAGGGGCTGCTACTGCAGCGCGGCGTGGACACTGCCGCTAAACGACAAGGCTAAGGCGCAAGTGCAATGTCGGACACTAGCAGCTGTGGATGTTGCAGCAGAGGAGCGCTAGCGCTGATTCTAACTCAGTCCCTAACCACACGTAATATCAGAGGGAAGGGGTTTTTTAATGAGTCATTCACCAGAATCATACATCCGTCCTCATACACACAGCAGCAAGTAAATCTATACTAGCGCATGGCGGAACAGCCATGCACGCCTTTTATAGCAGCCGGGACCTGCCGCAAGCTTCTAGATCTCTGAGATGGACCAATGAGATCTGGAGCGGGCCCTGAGCACATGACTCCCGATCTCCAATGGGAGATCGTCCCATGAGCATGCTCAGTAGGACAGAAGGACTTAGCCTCAGGAGAGATTTGCTGCAAGGCAATCTCCTCTGCAGTAGACAAACAGCAGGAGACTGCAGAATGTGAGGGTCTGGATCTCTGCGGGGTAAACGCAGAAATCCGACTCCTAACAGTTATAAAGGATGAAATGGACATTGCTATTGATTCATTTACCTTCTACACAGACAGTAAAGTGGTACTTGGTTACATCTATAACCAAACAAAACAATTTTATGTCTATGTCAGCAATAGAGTAGAGCATATTAGAAGCTTTTCTACCCCTGACCAGTGGTACTACGTTCCTACTGACATGAATCCAGCTGACCGAGGGACAAGACTCACAGCCGCATCTAAACTCAATGACAACATATGGGTGTCACCTCCGAGGCTCCTGTACAAGGATTCCAGTTCAAGGGACTTCAACAACATTTTCTAGCTGGTGGAACCAGAGTCTGACAAAGAGATCAGACCAATCCTTTCTACCCACTACGCTTCTGTGATGCCAAAATTGAAACTGAGGTCTCTCCGCTTTGAGTGCTTCTCAAGATGGTCAGAAGACATCACATGAAAGTCGTTGTTTATGGACACAGCTCACGGCGGGGAGCCTACCGCCATATACTCCTCCAGCTGCGTTGGAACATTCTAACATTTAAACCTTCTCCAGCGGATTATTGGGTTGGTGGAAGTGTTTGCACGTTGCGGCTTCCCCAATCTGAAGATGGGTTTACGTTTGGACTCGGACTATTCCGCTGTTGAGGACTTCATGCCTCCAACTGAAGATTGGACCATGCCAATTGGACTACAACTGTTGTTGTTATTTACTTGCATGCTTGTTTTACCTTTGTTTTTCAGGTCTACAGTGACATCTCCAGAGGACATCATAAAATTTATGAAATCTATAGATTTCAGATGGGGAGTGTTATGTCCCATGAATGAGACATTTTACAGACTGTCCTGTGCTTTTTACATGCTGTATTGCAGTCTCTCATATTGTTTACTGTTGTGAGTTCATTTTCCCCTTCACCATTGAGGTCTGATGAACTCCCTCTTCTGGTGAAGGAAGGTAGTGAGGCTGATTACCAAGCACCTGAGCAGGATGATGATGACTGGGTGACTGGAATTGCTGACTGGATATAAGGCAGCCGAAGCCCTTCTGCCTTGCTGGTGATATCTCTGAGGGATTCTAGAAGACCAGTCTGATTCCTGCTCCTCAAAAGCTAAGTTTTCTGCTCTGCTTTTTGCATTTGTGTTTTGGTTTTGTTTTGCCTTGTTTTTCTGGATTTCTGCCATTCCCTGCTGGGGTGAGCTGAATTCCTTTTTGCTCTGTCTTCAGAAAATACCTGAGTACTGATGTAGTCTTTTTGAAGCCTAGCGTCTTCAGGGCTTTTTTCCCTATCAGTCTGTTGGCTCTTGTTTTGATAGGGTTTTGGCGGATTGCAGACAGCAGCTTTTCTATCCTTTCCTATTTAGTAAGCTTGGGCCCCATCATTTGCTCAGCCTATCTTTCTATCTGTGTGTGTTTTTTTCATCTTGCTTCACCGTCATTATATGTTGGGGGCTGCCTATTGCTTTGGGGTCTGCTCTGGGGCAGTTTAGATTTCCCTTTCTGTCTTTAGGCTATTTAGTTCTCCGGCTGTGATCGAGGGGTCTAGGGCATCGTAGGAACCCCCCACGGCTACTGCCAGTTGTTGTTGATAGGTTCAGAGGTCTGCAATCCGATAGCTGCCAACTTCTCTGGTTTTCTGGACTTAGCTAGTATTTCTGTTTTTGCCTCCTACGGTGACTCATTCATAACAGAATCACCAGCCATACCGCAGATCCTAGGGTACTCAATAGCAGGAAAGAATTGTAAAAAAAAAGAAAAAAAAAGGTGTATATTCTTTCCTCTATATCTCTGAGGCCGTAGGGGGAATTTTTTTCTCTCAATGGAGATAAAGCAATTGTCTGATCGTGTGGAGCAGCTCGCTGCGTAAGTGCAGGGAATTTCCGCCTACCTTGCTCATTCACATGCTGCTGAACCAAAGATCCCTACTCCTGATGTGTTTTTTGGGGATCGGTCTAAATTTTTGAATTTCAAAAATAATTGTAAATTATTTTTTGCCTTGAAGCCTAATTCGTCAGGGAGCTCCACGCAGCAGGTTAAAATTGTTATCTCTTTGCTGCGTGGCGATCCCCAGGATTGGGTGTTTTCTTTGAAACCAGATGATCCTATTCTGACTAATGTGAATGCATTTTTTCAAGCCTTGGGGTTGTTGTATGACGAACCTAATGCTATTGATCAGGCTGAAAAGACCCTGTTGGCATTGAGCCAGGGTCTAGATTCTGCAGAATTGTACTGTCAAAAATTCCGAAAGTGGGCGGTCCTTACTACCTGGAATGATAATGCCTTGGCAGCTCTCTTTCGGAAGGGTTTGTCAGAAGCTGTAAAAGATACTATGGTGGGATTTCCTGTTGCCTCTGGTCTTGACAATTCTATGTCATCAGCCATTCAGGTTGATCGGCGTTTACGTGAACGCAGCACTGCACGAGAGGTGTTGCCACCTGTTGAACAAGTGTCTGAACCTATGCAATGTGATAGAGTGTCACGTCCGCCATGTCTGCCATGTCTGTTTGTCTCAAGAACTCCTGGAGCGATGTGCATGCGCATGTTTTGTCTGCTGTCCTGCATGTTCGCTAGAGCTGTGTGCAGACTCACCTCATGTCTGAGCTGCAGGATCCCTGCGTTTCTGCTCTGCCTTCTGTGATCTTCTCGTCATGTCTGGAGTCCTTGATCATGTGATGTTTCTTAAGATCCTGCACTGTCTGGTTCTGCAATCATCTCGTCATGTCTAGAATCCCGGATCATGTGTTCTTCCTAGGATCCTGCACTGGTTGGTTCGGTGATCATCTCGTCATGTCTGAAACCCTGATCATGTGACGTTTCCTAAGATCCTGCACTGTCTGGTTCTGCTATCATCTCGTCATGTCTAGAATCCCGGAAGTTCTCCCCTGGTCCTGACCTGGAGGAGGAGGTGCTATGCCCTATATCAGGCCGCCTCTTCCTATGCTCAGGGCCTGATTATTGTGTTGCTTCCCTGCAAGGCTCTGGGTCTGTGGGGTTGCTCCCTCTATTCTGTGCCCTTGCACTTTGCTCTGTAGTGCGTCTCTGCACACGCTCCGTGCTCGTATTCCGTCTCTTGTCTTGTGTTGTCTCTCGTGCCATGTTTGTCTTTGCCTTGCTTTGCCTTGTAGTCCTTCTGCTGTTCTTTGTCTTAGTCTGTTTTGCTATGTCTCGCCTTAGCTTTGCTTTGACTTGTAGTCCTTCCTGTGTTCTCTGCCTCGCCTGTTTTGCCATGTCTTGCTTTTGCTATGCTTTGACTTGTAGTCCTCCCTGTGTTCTCTGCCTTGCTATTCCTTGCTTTGTGTTCCTCCCTATGGTCTCAGTCTTTGCTTGCTCTGCCTCGCTCTCTCCTATGGTGCTCTGTAGTGCTCCCTGGCACACGCACCATTTCTCCTCTCCTTAGTGCTCGTTTCTTTGTCTAGTCCCAAGGTCTTCCCTTGGCCCGGCTCTGGGCTTCTGCCTACGCTCCGCTGCTAGACTCTGTCCTCGCTCTGACCTGGCTCTGTTTCTGCTTGTGTTCCTTGCCTTGTTCCCTGCCTTGTCCTTGCATTGAACCCCGGCGTGGGTTCCCCTTGGCCGTCTCCTGTGCCGTGGTAAGTGCCACGTGTTTGTGTACAGCCGTGTGTCCTGGCCAGTGTGGCGTGCCCCCTGCGTGGCTCCTAGCACGCACCCTGCCCTGAACCTGGCGTGGCTCCTAGCACGAAGGTTCCTTTGCCCCCTCCTGTGCCTTAGTCGTGCCTCGTGCTGGCGTTACAGCCGTGTGCATTGGCCAGTGAGGTGTGCGTCCCTGCGTGGCTCCTAGCGCGCAGCCCTGCTCTGAACCCTGGCGTGTCTCTACACGCACTCTGTCTTGTACCTTGGCGTGTCTCTACACGCACTCTGTCTTGTACCTTGTGCCTTGGCGTGTCTCTACACGCACTCTGTCTTGTGCCTTGGCGTGTCTCTACACGCACTCTGTCTTGTACCTTGGCGTGTCTCTACACGCACTCTGTCTTGTACCTTGGCGTGTCTCTACACGCACTCTGTCTTGTACCTTGAACCTTGGCGTGTCTCTACACGCACTCTGTCTTATACCTTGTACCTTGGCGTGTCTCTACACGCACTGTCTTATTCTATGCTTTGGCGTGGCTACACACGCACCCTGTCTCGTTTGCGAACCTTGGCGTGTCCCCTACACACGCACCTCGCTTTGAACCCTGGCGTGTCCCCTACACACGCACCTTGCCTTGCACCTAGTCTTGAACCCTGGTGTGTCCCCTACACACGCACCTCGCTTTGAACCCTGGCGTGTCCCCTACACACGCACCTAGCCTCGGACCTTGGCGTGTTCCCTAAACACGCACCCTGCTTGGATATCTGTCGTGCCTCCTTGCCCGAACCCTGGTTTGCCTGCCGGATGCCCGGAACCTGCCGACCGTTGCCAAAGGTCCGGAACCAGATGACTACGGCCTGATGTCCGGAGCTGACGTCCGCAGCCTGATCCCTGGACCCTGTCGGTTTGCCAGCAGTCCGGAGTCCGATGCCATTATGCCATTACCTGTGCCTAGGCGTGCCATCTGGCACGTACCATGTTATGGACCTTGGCGTGCCCACGCGCGCACCTTGCACGTTTTGCTTGTTTTCTCTGTATGTGATCTTGTGTTATTCTAATGAAGATACCTTGCACCTACGTCTAGTCTCGTCTTGCTTCCTGCTCGTCCTTGTCGTCAGACACTCGTCTAGTGTCCCCTGAGCCGGCCGTCTGGTCCCAGCAGTCGTGGTGGCTCACCCCCTTGGTCTTGCCCCTGACACTCCCTGTATAGGGGGTGGATTCTCACAAGGTCAGCTCGCCCTCGGTGGGTGGGTGCCACGACCCAGAGGGTCCACTCAAAAAATGGGCTCAGCAGGAGCTGAGTCCGTCACAGTTAATCAGGCCATGGACTCCGCTGGTACCTCGGCTACCCGTCTGATGACCCGTCTGTTATAGAATCTGATCTGCTCTGTCTCCTGGACTTTCCTGAATATGGCGGTACCCCGGCCACTCTTCTGATGTAAATCAGACCTGGCCCTTGACCTCTGGACTCATTTGGAAATGATGGCAGCCAGAGTAAGAAGACTTGCTTGTCTAACCGCAGTCCTCCCCACTGGATCTTCATGTCTCGTTAGCGGCTCCTGTGTCTTGACCGGTGCAGGTGTCCGTTTCAGATGTCGGATCAACATTGTTGGAGTGGTTTGTACTAAACTCTGGTTTCTGCCGAAGAAAATTTTTTTTTTTTTTCTTCTTTCCAGCCCCGGTGAGAGGGGCCTTAAAGAGGGGGGTACTGTCACGTCCGCCATGTCTGCCATGTCTGTTTGTCTCAAGAACTCCTGGAGCGATGTGCATGCGCATGTTTTGTCTGCTGTCCTGCATGTTCGCTAGAGCTGTGTGCAGACTCACCTCATGTCTGAGCTGCAGGATCCCTGCGTTTCTGCTCTGCCTTCTGTGATCTTCTCGTCATGTCTGGAGTCCTTGATCATGTGATGTTTCTTAAGATCCTGCACTGTCTGGTTCTGCAATCATCTCGTCATGTCTAGAATCCCGGATCATGTGTTCTTCCTAGGATCCTGCACTGGTTGGTTCGGTGATCATCTCGTCATGTCTGAAACCCTGATCATGTGACGTTTCCTAAGATCCTGCACTGTCTGGTTCTGCTATCATCTCGTCATGTCTAGAATCCCGGAAGTTCTCCCCTGGTCCTGACCTGGAGGAGGAGGTGCTATGCCCTATATCAGGCCGCCTCTTCCTATGCTCAGGGCCTGATTATTGTGTTGCTTCCCTGCAAGGCTCTGGGTCTGTGGGGTTGCTCCCTCTATTCTGTGCCCTTGCACTTTGCTCTGTAGTGCGTCTCTGCACACGCTCCGTGCTCGTATTCCGTCTCTTGTCTTGTGTTGTCTCTCGTGCCATGTTTGTCTTTGCCTTGCTTTGCCTTGTAGTCCTTCTGCTGTTCTTTGTCTTAGTCTGTTTTGCTATGTCTCGCCTTAGCTTTGCTTTGACTTGTAGTCCTTCCTGTGTTCTCTGCCTCGCCTGTTTTGCCATGTCTTGCTTTTGCTATGCTTTGACTTGTAGTCCTCCCTGTGTTCTCTGCCTTGCTATTCCTTGCTTTGTGTTCCTCCCTATGGTCTCAGTCTTTGCTTGCTCTGCCTCGCTCTCTCCTATGGTGCTCTGTAGTGCTCCCTGGCACACGCACCATTTCTCCTCTCCTTAGTGCTCGTTTCTTTGTCTAGTCCCAAGGTCTTCCCTTGGCCCGGCTCTGGGCTTCTGCCTACGCTCCGCTGCTAGACTCTGTCCTCGCTCTGACCTGGCTCTGTTTCTGCTTGTGTTCCTTGCCTTGTTCCCTGCCTTGTCCTTGCATTGAACCCCGGCGTGGGTTCCCCTTGGCCGTCTCCTGTGCCGTGGTAAGTGCCACGTGTTTGTGTACAGCCGTGTGTACTGGCCAGTGTGGCGTGCCCCCTGCGTGGCTCCTAGCACGCACCCTGCCCTGAACCTGGCGTGGCTCCTAGCACGAAGGTTCCTTTGCCCCCTCCTGTGCCTTAGTCGTGCCTCGTGCTGGCGTTACAGCCGTGTGCATTGGCCAGTGAGGTGTGCGTCCCTGCGTGGCTCCTAGCGCGCAGCCCTGCTCTGAACCCTGGCGTGTCTCTACACGCACTCTGTCTTGTACCTTGGCGTGTCTCTACACGCACTCTATCTTGTACCTTGTGCCTTGGCGTGTCTCTACACGCACTCTGTCTTGTGCCTTGGCGTGTCTCTACACGCACTCTGTCTTGTACCTTGGTGTGTCTCTACACGCACTCTGTCTTGTACCTTGGCGTGTCTCTACACGCACTCTGTCTTGTACCTTGAACCTTGGCGTGTCTCTACACGCACTCTGTCTTATACCTTGTACCTTGGCGTGTCTCTACACGCACTGTCTTATTCTATGCTTTGGCGTGGCTACACACGCACCCTGTCTCGTTTGCGAACCTTGGCGTGTCCCCTACACACGCACCTCGCTTTGAACCCTGGCGTGTCCCCTACACACGCACCTTGCCTTGCACCTAGTCTTGAACCCTGGTGTGTCCCCTACACACGCACCTCGCTTTGAACCCTGGCGTGTCCCCTACACACGCACCTAGCCTCGGACCTTGGCGTGTTCCCTAAACACGCACCCTGCTTGGATATCTGTCGTGCCTCCTTGCCTTAACCCTGGTTTGCCTGCCGGATGCCCGGAACCTGCCGACCGTTGCCAGAGGTCCGGAACCAGATGACTACGGCCTGATGTCCGGAGCTGACGTCCGCAGCCTGATCCCTGGACCCTGTCGGTTTGCCAGCAGTCCGGAGTCCGATGCCATTATGCCATTACCTGTGCCTAGGCGTGCCATCTGGCACGTACCATGTTATGGACCTTGGCGTGCCCACGCGCGCACCTTGCACGTTTTGCTTGTTTTCTCTGTATGTGATCTTGTGTTATTCTAATGAAGATACCTTGCACCTACGTCTAGTCTCGTCTTGCTTCCTGCTCGTCCTTGTCGTCAGACACTCGTCTAGTGTCCCCTGAGCCGGCCGTCTGGTCCCAGCAGTCGTGGTGGCTCACCCCCTTGGTCTTGCCCCTGACACTCCCTGTATAGGGGGTGGATTCTCACAAGGTCAGCTCGCCCTCGGTGGGTGGGTGCCACGACCCAGAGGGTCCACTCAAAAAATGGGCTCAGCAGGAGCTGAGTCCGTCACAAAGAGTTTTGTCCAGGGAGCAACGTCAGGAGTTCAGAAGGCGTAATAAGCTGTGTTTTTTGTGTGGAGATGCCTCGCATATTATTTCTGTCTGTCCTAAATGAGAAAAACGTTTTGCACACACGTTTTCTGTGGGTGGTGTTCAACCTAAGTTTCTTCTGGCAATTACTCTGATCTGCTCCCTGTCCACATTTTCCGCCAAGGCTTTTGTGGATTCGGGAGCAGTCCTGAACCTAATGGACTTGGATTTTGCTAAACGTTGTGGATTTCCGATGACACCTCTGCAGACGCCTATCCCGTTGAGGGGGATTGATGATACTCCTTTGGCGAAAAATAAACCTCAGTTTTGGACCCAGGTGGTAATGCGGGTCGCCCCAGACCATCAAAAAATTGTAGATTTTTGGTGTTGCATAATTTGCATGATACCATTGTTCTGAGGTTTCCCTGGTTGCAAATTCATAATCCAGTTTTGGATTGGAAATCTGTGTCTGTGGTGAGTTGGGGTTGTCAGTGTGCCCTTAGTGAGGCTCAGGTTTTTTCCACATCTCCTCAGTCGCATGATGTTCCTGACTATTTGGCGGACTTTTATGATGTATTTAGTGAGAATGAGTCTGCGTCTTTGTCTCCTCATAGGAGTTATGACTGTGCAATGGAACTGAGCCCGGGGTGTAAATTTCCCAAGGGTCGGCTCTTCAATTTATCTGTACCCGAGCACGAGGCTATGCGATCCTATATTAAGGAGGCGTTGGAGAAGGGTCATATTAGACCATCCTCTTCACCCTTAGGTGCCGGTTTTTTTTTTGTGGCCAAAAAGGATGGTTCATTAAGGCCTTGTACTGATTATCGTGCCCTAAACAAAATTACTATTAAATATCAGTATCCATTACCCCTGATTTCGGATCTATTCTCCAGAGTTAAAGGTGCTTGCTGGTTTACCAAGCTTGACCTCAGGGGGGCGTATAATCCTATCCGCATTAAGCATGGGGATGAATGGAAGACGGCGTTTAATACTCCGGAGGGACATTTTGAGTACCTGGTGATGCCTTTTGGGCTCACTAATGCCCCTTCTGTCTTCCAGTGCTTCATGAACGACATTTTCCGAGACTTTGTGGATAAATTTTTGATTATCTATCTGGATGATATTTTGATCTTCTCCAAGGATTGGGATTCTCATGTGGAACATGTTTGGACTGTGTTCCGGATCTTGAGGGAGAATTCCTTGTATGTCAAAGGATCGAAATGCCTTTTTGGGGTACAGAGGATTTCATTTTTGGGATTTATTTTGTCTCCGTCAACTATTGAAATGGACCCGGCCAAGGTACAGGCCATTTATGATTGGGTTCAGCCCACTTCTTTGAAGGCCCTCCAGAAGTTTTTGGGTTTTGCTAATTTTTATCGGAAATTTATAGCAAAATTTTCTAGTATTGCCAAGCCATTGACTGATCTGACTAAGAAGGGTGCTGATGTGTTGAATTGGTCTCTGGAGGCTGTTTCTTCCTTTCAGGAGCTGAAGCGAAGATTCACTTCTGCCCCGGTTTTGCGGCAATCTGATGTCTCACTCCCGTTCCATGTAGAGGTGGATGCTTCTGGGATTGGTGCAGGAGCTGTTTTGTCCCAAAAGGATCCTGTAACATCTAAAATGAATCCCTGTGCTTTCTTTTCCCAAAAGTTCTCTCCATCTGAACGTAACTATGATGTGGGGAATCGGGAACTGTTAGCCATGAAATGGGCATTTGAGGAGTGGAGACATTGGTTGGAGGGAGCTAAACATCAAGTCGTGGTCCTCACTGACCACAAAAATTTGATTTACCTGGAGTCGGCCAAACGCTTGAACCCTAGACAGGCTAGGTGGGCCTTGTTTTTTACACGTTTTGATTTTGTGGTCTCTTTTCTTCCTGGCACTAAGAATGTCAAGGCTGACGCTCTCTCTAGGAGCTTCTTTGCTGATTCTCCTGTGGTGACCAAGCCTGCTACCATCTTAAGCGAAGGGGTAGTTCTTTCTGCCATCTTGCCCGATTTGAGACGTGCTCTGGAAGAGTTTCAGGAGGACAAACCTGAGCGTTGTCCCAGTGGAAAGTTGTATGTTCCTGACCAGTGGAAGAAGAGAGTGATGTCTGAAGTTCATTGCTCTGCATTGACTGGTCATCCTGGTATTTTTGGTACTAGAGATATGGTGAGTCGGTCTTTTTGGTGGCCCGCCTTGTCTCGTGATGTCAGGAATTTTGTGCAGTCCTGTGGGACTTGCTCCCGGTCTAAACCTTGTTCTCGCTCTAGTGGGTTGTTGATGCCTTTGCCGGTCCCCAGGAGGCCATGGACCCATATTTCAATGGATTTCATCTCTGATATGCCTGTCTCTCAGAGAATGACTGTTATTTGGGTGATTTGTGATAGGTTCTCTAAGATGGTTCATCTTGTACCACTCCCTAAGTTGCCATCTTCCTCTGAGTTGGTGCCCCTGTTTTTGCAACAGGTGGTTCGCTTGCACGGGATTCCTGAGAACATTGTATCTGACAGAGGAGTTCAGTTTGTGTCTAGATTTTGGAGGACTTTCTGTTCCAAGCTGGGAATTCAGTTGTCCTTCTCCTCTGCTTTTCACCCTCAGACCAATGGGCAGACGGAGAGAACAAACCAGACCTTGGAGTCGTATTTGAGATGTTTTATTTCCGCTGATCAGGATGATTGGGTTTCATTTTTGCCCTTGGCCGAATTTGCTTTTAATAATAGAGCTAGTCCTGCCACTTTGATGTCACCTTTTTTTCTGTAACTTTGGGTTTCATCCTCGATTTTCTTCAGGGCAGGTGGAGCCTTCGGCCTGCCCAGGTGTTGACACTGTGGTGGAGAGAATGCACCAGATCTGGAACCAAGTGGTGGATAAGTTATCTCTCTCCCAGAAAAAGGCCCAGCGGTTTTCCAACCGACATAAGACCATTGGTCCCCAGTTTAAGGTTGGTGATATGGTTTGGTTATCATCAAAAAATATCTCTATGAAGGTGACTTCTCCTAAGTTTAAGCCTAGATTTATTGGACCTTACAAGATTTTGGAGATTATTAATCCGGTCTCTTTTCGTTTGGCTCTTCCTGTCACATTTAAAATCCATAATGTGTTTCATAAGTCCTTGTTGAAGAGGTTTGTTGAACCAGTTGTTCCTGGGGTGGCACCTCCGGACCCTGTATTGGTTGAAGGTAACATGGAATATGAGGTAGAGAAGATACTGGATTCCCGTCTGGCTAGACGGAGACTCCAGTATTTGGTTAAGTGGAAGGGTTATGGTCAGGAGGATAATTCCTGGGTCTCTGCCTCTGATATTCATGCCAAAAGATTGGTGCGTGCCTTTCATCGGGCTCACCCTGATCGCCCTGGTGGCGTGGATGAGGGTTCGGTGACCCCTCCTCAAGGGGGAGGTACTGTTGTGAGTTCTTTTTCCCCTTCACCATTGAGGTCTGATGAACTCCCTCTTCTGGTGAAGGAAGGTAGTGAGGCTGATTACCAAGCACCTGAACATAGTGATGATGACTGGGTGACTGGAATTGCTGACTGGATATAAGGCAGCCGACGCCCTTCTGCCTTGCTGGTGATCTCTCTGAGGGATTCTAGGAGACCAGTCTGATTCCTGCTGCTCAAAAGCTAAGTTTTCTGCTCTGCTTTTTGCATTTGTGTTTTGGTTTTGTTTTGCCTTGTTTTTCTGGATTTCTGCCATTCCCTGCTGGGGTGAGCTGAATTCCTTTTTGCTCTGTCTTCAGAAAATACCTGAGTACTGATATAGTCTTTTTGAAGCCTAGCGTCTTCAGGGCTTTTTTCCCTATCAGTCTGTTGGCTCTTGTTTTGATAGGGTTTTGGCGGATTGCAGACAGCAGCTTTTCTATCCTTTCCTATTTAGTAAGCTTGGGCCCCATCATTTGCTCAGCCTATCTTTCTATCTGTGTGAGTGTTTTTTTCATCTTGCTTCACCGTCATTATATGTTGGGGGCTGCCTATTGCTTTGGGGTCTGCTCTGGGGCAGTTTAGATTTCCCTTTCTGCCTTTAGGCTATTTAGTTCTCCGGCTGTGATTGAGGGGTCTAGGGCACCGTAGGAACCCCCACGGCTACTGCTAGTTGTTGTTGATAGGTTCAGAGGTCTGCAATCCGATAGCTGCCAACTTCTCTGGTTTTCTTGACTTAGCTAGTATTTCTGTTTTTGCCTCCTACGGTGACTCATTCATAACAGTTTACTGTTGCTATGTGTTCCTTGTTTTGCATAGCTGAAGTCCTCCCTTCCATGAAGTTTGTCCCTTCTGTCTCCCCGTCTCCCTCTTCTGGGTGTGATGTCATTTGAAGCACATATGCTTTCAGCCTGTTTGAAGAAAGTATTTTTTATCTGCTGCTGTTTGTATGCATTCAACAAGAATTCTTAAAGAAATCAAAGTCTCTTCTGGATTCTTCATGACATGTGTGCTGGCAGCTGAATTAAAGCTATCTGTCACCGTCGCCAATTGTTTGTAAGGTGAAGAAATTCAGCATCTCACAGAGCCATATTTGCAGCCACAGGCCCCGGGGACAGAATAAATCACGCGCCGCTGTTGTCGGTGCCACCGTTGGAACCCTGAGGAGCTGCACCCAAGATGACTACAGACTGATAAGTTTCACCTCTTTATTACTGAACTTTCATTCGTCCCTGACCTACCCTGCCACTCTCCCAGTTCTGCCCCATTCCTTATCATCACCCTACAATCCCTCACTCCCTGTGTGGAGTACATTCCCCTGTAAATAAACTTGTTTAACCCTTGCTATGCCTGCATCCTGTCACTGCATCCCGCATTCCTAATTGTTACCTTACAGTCGCAAGATGGCGGAACGGGACTGGAGTGGCGCCTGGGAGAGCAGAAGATGGCAGCTGGTAAGTATAATAGTAGAGCCAGGGAACTCAAGTGGAGAAATAACAAGAAAAAATGCTGGCGTAGTGCTTTAACCGAAGCAATAATTAGAAATAACTGTAAAACAAACAAAATAAAAACAAATTGTTCCCCAAATTCCAGCCAAGGTGACAACGAGCTCGTGCACTTCTGTTGTGAGTTTATTGCAGTTGTACCAAGCAACCTTCTGTGTGGTGACATCCCTCCCCAGACACTCTGCTCTGTTCTAAAAAAGGATTTAGAAACCAACGTACTTTCCCAAACTGGAAAAAATAAGTCAGAGAATCCACCAAACAAGGTTTGAATCCTGTAAAATATGAAGGAAAATGCAGCAAGTCTACAAAATATATAAGACCCCAGAACATTCCTAATGGAAAAAATGAAATGATTTCACATAGGATGACAAGGAACAGGTGAGTCATAAGTGACTAAAGGTGGAGATTAGGCCAGACGTTCCTGAATACAATTCCTGTATTAATTCTGCTAAAAATAACATCAGTGAGTATAAAATCACATACTGACACATAGGCAAGAATATAGAACAATTCACACAATTTATGGGGGTACAGGGACATAACGATCACTGTAGCAGGGAGTGTAACAGCAACTGAGGCTTAAACTGAAGGTGATGGGGGGTGGTTACCTGTGACCAAAGCTAATTTTTACTAGATATAAGTCCTCGACCATATATATAGTTGAAAACTATTGCAGAGCAGAGAGTCTCTGGCTCCCTGCCCTGCACTAACTCTACAAGCCACCGGCCCAGCAGAAACCGCAACTGCAGAGTACGGCAGACATCACTACATTGCACTACATGCACTTGGTGAAGGAGATGGATTACAGAGCTACTCGTCATAGGAGCAGGGACATGTGAAAGGCAGGGTTGTTTTATTTAAGGCTATGTGCACACGTTGCGGATTTTTAGCGTTTTTGCCGCGTTTTTTCGCAGCAAAAATGCTGCGTAAACGCTAAAAATCCGCAACCCATTGAATTCTATAGCATTCCGCACACGCTGTGCTAATGCTGCATATTTTTACGCAGCGGAATCACATCGCGGAAAAATACGCAGCATGGCCATTCTTTTTGCGGAATTGCGGCGATTCCGCACACATAGGAATGCATTGTTCCACTTAATTTCTGCATGTGGCTATACCCATCAGGCGCAAAGTAAGCGGAAAATGTGCGGATGGTACCCAGGGTCTGGAGGAGAGGAGATTCTCCTCCAGGCCCTGGGTACCATACCCCTGTTAAAAAAGAATTAAAATAAAAAATCGTGATATACTCATCTTCTGGCATCCCCTGCAGCCTTCCCACCTGTCAGCCACGCCGGCATCTTCCGGTCCCAGTGATGCCTTGCGACAATGACCTGTGATGACGTAGCGGTCTCGCGAGACCGCTACGTCATCTGGGGTCATTGTCGCAAGGCATCACTGGGAACGGGACTCGCCGGGAGCATCCCTGAGGCCTGGGAACACTGCGGGGGCCGCCGGAAGGTGAGAATATCACGATTTTCTATTTTTTTATTATTATTTTTAACATTATATCTTTTACTACTGATGCTGCATAGTCGGCCTCAATAGTAAAAAGTTGGTCACACTTGTCAAACACTATGTTTGACGGGTGTGACCAACCTGTCAATCAGTTTTCCAAGCGATGCTACAGATCGCCTGGAAAACGCTAGCATTCTGCAAGCTAATTACGCTTGCAAAACACTTGTTTTTCGTGGGAATTACGCATGCGGATTTCTCGCATATTTCCCGCTGCAGGGAGTTGTGGAATTGCCACGGAAAATCCTGCAAAAAATCTGCACGTGTGCACATAGCCTTAATGTCATCACTATGTTTATTAATCTCTTTACTGTGACATCTCTGTGCTTTATTATCCCTGTACTGTGACATTTCTGTGCTTTATCTTCCCAGTATTGTGACATGTCTGTGTTTATTATGCCGGTACTGTGACATCATTGGGATTATTACCCCAGTACTGTGAAATCACTGGGTTTATTATCCCTGTACTGTGAAATCACTGTTATGCATTATCCCTGTACTGTGACATCATTGTGATTATTATCTCTGTACTGTGACATCATTGGGATTATTATCCCTGTACTGTAACATCACTGTGTCTATTATCCCTGTACTATGACATAATTGTGATTATTATCTCTGTACTGTGACATCACTGTTATGTATTATCGCTGTACTGTGACATCTCTGTGTTTATTATCACTGTATTATGACATGTCTATGTTTATTATCCCTGCACTGTGAAATCACTGTTATGTACTATCCCTGTTCTGTGACATCACTGTGTCTATTATCCCTGTACTATGACTTAATTGTAATTACGGTATTATTATCTCTCTACTGTGACTTCACTGTTATATATTATTCCTGTACTGTGACATCACTGTGTCTATTATTCAATTACTATGACATCATTGTGTTTATTATCTCTGTACTTTGACACTTTTTTGTTTATTATCCCTGTATTGTGACATTACTATGTGTATAATCTTTATACTGAGATTTCCCTCGTGCTGCACCAGTTTTATGGATTGCACTACCCCGGATTGTCTGAGCAATACCTAGCCCCTATGCTTTTAAGAATACATTAAAAACACATCTCTTTAGACAGGCCAATCACCTTAATTCACTAATCTAACTATTCCCTCTTTCTAAATTTTACTCAGAATCTGGTCCCTCCTGTTCAGCTGTGTCTGTATCCTCCATGTACCCAATAGCACTTAGTAACTGCACTTAGACAGATATCTTATTCTGATCCTCCAGATCGGATCAGGAATAGACATGCTCTGAGTCTCGCAGATCTCATTCTATTATCCATGATTTTCATGGATGTGTGAATGGATCTATGAAACTCTGAGTGAGTATGCTGTCCGATAAAATAATCTGGCAGCACATGGACGGATCACAGGAATGTGAGAATGTGGCCTTTTTGAGGTTATTTTACAAATAACAGAATTACTTCAAGTCACACAGCATGAAGAATAAATAATTATATCCAGTTGCTGACGTCTCATCTGATTAGAGCCATTTCTGTTGTTTCTTCTCCATCTGGTCAGACCTTCTTGCCTATATCTTCCAGTCATGACTGGTCTTGTCACACAGATCACTGCAGCAATGAAAATGATAGGGTCACATATATAGTATATATACATTTGTCACCTGAATAAAAAATCCCCCACATTGTGCCCCTGAATGCAGATATGTACCCCACCATTAATATATTATTAGCCATGCACCATTCAAAATGTGAACTGATAAGCAGCACTGTGCCCCACATTTTCTATAACCTTTGCTACTCAATAAACCTTAACATTGAATCAGTCACTGTGTCTCTCCCCAGCCCCAATTCATTTGAAGGCTATGTGCACACGTTGCATTTTTATTCCTTTTTTTCCAAACAGATTTGTTGTGGAAAATATGCTACATTTTATAGCATAAGCACAATGAATAAGAGTTCTGAATTTTCATGTACATGTTGCTTATTTTTTCCTTGCGGATTTCCAGCAGATTAAAATATGCGTAATGTAAAAATCTTTCAGCATTTTTTCCAGCGTATTTCACCCATTCAAATGAGTGGGGGAAAATACGCAACAAAAAGGCACGTAATAACACATATTATACGCAGCGTTTTTCCTGCCAACATTTTCTACTGCAAATCCTGAACAAGTGCACACAGTCTTAGTCTTTGTCCTGTGTCTTCTTTCCCCCCACACACATATACAATAGTTATGTCTCCGACAGCATTATGGTGAATTAGGAGGTGGAAGAAGTGCTCCCTTTCAGGTTCTTACAATGAAATGGGGGGATATGGGAGGGGATGCTATCAGGTACTTAGCAAAATTGGACCTTGGCCCCTACCTGCATGTTGGTCAGGAGTATGGGCCCTGGTAGTGTTCTAGCTCCTATAGAAACATATGTGTTCGCCCCCCACATATAATGATGTCTCTAATCCTGGTCCCCTTTACTGGATATAATGTGCCCCATCCTGGTCCCCTTCCTGGAGTTAATGTATCCCATCCTTCCTGGTCCCTTTCCTGGGAAAAGTGTGTCCCATCCTGGATCAATTCCTGGGGTTAATGTGCCCTGTTCGCTAACACGTTAAAAAAATATATATTATCCTCTCCTTCCCCCGATTTCCCCGTTATGCAGTCCTCTTCTATATCCGGCGCATGAGCCTCAGCTGACTTCAGTGTCCTCTCCATGATGTCACTTCCATGCACCCAGTCACAGCACGCTGACGTCAGCTGCCGGCCTCTGATTGGCCGGCAGTGTGTGTTGCAGCCCAGGGAGCTGGCTGGACTTCGGCACCTCAATACTTTTCCACTGAATGTGCATCCTGGGACATATATCCAGATGAAAGAGGTCTGGCGTCTGTGTGCCCCTCTCCACCTCCGGGCCCTGGTGAGCTGCACTGGCGATATGCTTTTTTTGTGTGAATTAAACAATAAATCAGACAAATTAACTGAAAACTTCAGTCTGCATAAGTATTCACACCCCATACAGGCAGTACCTTGTAGAGCCTCCTTTTGTGGCAATAACAGCTGCAAATCGCTTTGGCTAAGTCTCTATGAGCTTTTCACATCTTGACACTGAAATTTTTGCCCATTCCTCAAGGCAAAACTGCTCCAGCTCTTTCAAGTTAGATAGTTTCCTCTGATGAACAACAATCTTCAAATCTGACCAAAGATTCTCAATTCTGCGCTGCCTCTCTGATTAATGCCCTCCTTGCCCGGGCTGAGAGTTTTGGTGGGCGGCCCTCTCTTGGCGGGTGTTTTGTGATACCATGTTCTTTCCATTTGATGATAATGGATTTGATGGTGCTCGGGGGATCATCAGAGATTGGGATATTTTTTATAACCCAACCCGGATTTACTTCTCAATAACTTTGCCTCTGACTTGTTTGGAGATCTCCTTGGTCTTCTTGGTGTTTGGTTAGTGGTGCCTCTCGTTAAATGGTATTGCAGCCTCTGTGGCCTTTCAAAAAAGGTAAAGTGTATATACTGACAGATATGTGACACTTAGATTGCACACAGGAGGACGTCCTGTCACTAAGCATGGGACTTATGAAGCTAACTGCTTTCACCAAACATTTTTAGGGGCGTCATCGCAAAAGGGTTGAATACATATGTACATGCCAATTTTTAGCTATATGATCCCATAAATTTAATTTATGCCTATATATTTCTCACTTCACCAACTTTGCAGGCTATTTAGTGCTGATGCATCACACACAAATTGCATTAAAAAAAAAAAAGTTTAAAACACAGGATGTAATGTAACAAAATAGGTAAAAAGCCCATGGGGGTGGAGGAAATATATTTCTTCTCCCTGTATGAGTTGTCATTTGATAATACCCATTTTGACTTAACTCATGATGCGCCAAATATTTTGATTGCTAATATCTCTGCAACAGAGAGGAAAAATTAAAAAGAAGCAGACAAAAACTATGTTTTATTCCACTCTCCATGCACTATTACATCGTCTGTCAGGTTCAAACTTGGTGTAAGGTTCACTTTAAGGGGAATCTGTCACTAGGTTTTTGCTGCTTAATCTGAGAGCAGCATAACACAGGGGCAGAGACCCTGATTCCAGCAAGGTATCACTTACTGGACTACTTGCTGCAGCTCTTTTTTTTTCTAAAATAATTGGTTTATCAGCAGGAGATTATCACTAGAGAACTAGTAAACCTGTGGGGAGGAGGGCCCCCACAGAGTGTCCGGGCCGGAACCAAGGGGACCGCCATCTAGGTTCCTAAGGGAACTGTACCCGGGGAGCGAAAGAGGGAGGTGGACGGCTGAGAGTGACAACAGCAAGGGGAGGGGCAAGAATAAAACGGACAGGAAATGCGCAGGGGAGTCAGTTGACAGCACGGCAGAGACAGAGCAGGAGGCAGTGTGAGTTTGAGAAAGCCGGAGCAACATACACTGAAGGGAGAGGAGGCCAGCATCTTAGGGGACATTTACAGTGGCCTGTCGTTAGGAGACACCGGGATTACCGACCAGAGACTACCGCTTCACTCCAGTCTGGAGTCGTGGCCTACCCACGGACATCCGCGGCCGTTGCCACTGTACTCCAGCCTGCCACGCACTGTCCGCTGCCTCTCGCGGTGACTACCGCTTGACTTCAGCCCGCAGTTGCGGCCTACCTCGGCCTCCCGTGGACGCTGCCGCCCAGGTGCAGCCCGCGGCTGTGGCCTGTTCATCACTGCCCACAGCTGCCATTCCCCCACTGCAGTCAGCACTTGGGGCCTGCTCCTCGCTAGCAGAGAGACTTGGTGCACATCCCCAGGCCGTGCACGTGGCCTGTAAACCGCCATCCCTGGAAACTGCGACACAACCCTGCTTGGGGGGACTGGAGTCTCCTTAAAACCCATGACTAAGCGTGACCCCGCTGTCTTCTTAGGGGGTCGCCACCTCAAAGGACCCCTTCAGGGCCTCTTGTGTCCCTACTCCCCTGGGTGCCGGAGCACCCGAAGATGACGCCAGATCCGCAACAACTGGGCCCAGCAACTATGACACCAAAGTATCTTCTTCAGAGATGCCGAGGGACGACAGAACGGATAAGTGTCAATATAGACACTAAGGACCCGTAGTTGGCCATACCGCGGCCTTATAGTAGCCGGCCTCTGCCGGGGTAGTCGTACTCCCTTTAATAGTGTTTGGTTGTTTTGAGTCCCTGCGTGGACATTTATTGTTATTTTTTCTGGTTGCTTAGTATAGTCCTTGTGGCATTCATTTATAAAAGTTATTTTCAAAAGTATACTCAGTCTCGCGACTCGTCACTGCATCCTGTGTACCTGCTTTACCACAAACCTGCTGCCAGGTAGTTCAATAACGCCCCCACCACTGATTGGCAGCTACTATGTGCACTGTGCATAAGCAGAAAGCTGCCAATCAGTGGTGGGGGTGGGGTTATGCATAGCTCAGAATTCAGAGAACCTAAGTTGCCCCAAAACTTAATGACGTTTGACGTTTTCAAAAAGGTACATACTGTAGATCCAGATATTAGAGTAGATAACCAAAATGGATTACGTGGAGCTACAATTACAGCCAAGAAAAGTCAAGAAGATCTATGGTAGATAACATTTTTAAACTGTTGTTTTGTGAAACACTGCTCAAATAAAAAAAAATATATACATTTATAAAAGAAAAAAGTTTTGGCTTAAAGCAGAAATACACAACACACCCTTCTTCTGAAATACTTTTTTTTTTGGTCTGACGTTCTCCAAAATTTCAGAGGAAATTCAGAATTAAAACAAGATGCTAAAACTTGGATTTAGAATAGTCTTACGGTAAATGATCAAATGCTGAATTCAGAATTCTGGTGCATTAGAAGAGATATCTATTGGCAGAAGAACTTCATAGTTGCGCAATACAAGCAATAAAAGTCTCCTGGAGATTATTTTTGGTGATTTAATGGATCACATTTTGGTTTGTGATCAAAAATGAGCGTCCAGTTACACTAGCACAGAAGTAGCATCTACTGTAACCTATTGTGTGTGCATACGCACTCCTGCCTGCAGCCACCACTGGAGGGAGAATAGGAACGGACAGCATACCGGTTTATTATTGAGATGAAAGAGGTTGTCCACTTACAAATATATATCCTTAGATGTGTTAGAAATAGAAATCTGTTGTGAGTACATTTTCCCCTTCATTACTGAGGCCCGAGGAACTCCCTCTTCTGGTGAAGAAAGGTAGTGAGTCTGATTGTCAAACACCTGAGGCTGATGATTGTGACTGGCTGAGTGGAGTTACGGACTGGATATAATGCTGCCGACGCCCTTCTGCCCTGCGGGTGATTTCTCTGTGGGATCCTTGGAGGCCAGTCTGAATTCCTGCTCCTCCAAAGCTAAGTTTGCTGCTCGGCCTTTTGCTTTTGTGCTTTGACTTTGTTTTTGCTTTGTTTTTTTGGATTTCTGCCATTCCCTGCTTTTGTGTGCTGAATTCATTTAGCTCTGTCTTCTGAAAATACCTGAGTGCTGATTCAGTTTTTGAAGCCTAGCTGCTTCAGGGCCTTTTTCATATCAGCTGTTGGCTTATGTCTTTGATAGGGTTTTGGCAGATTGCAGACAGCAGCCTTCCTGTCCTTTCCTATCTAGGTAGTTTTGGGGCCCCGTCTTTGCTCAGTCTATCTTTCTGTCTGTGTTAGTATTTTCATCTTGCTTCACCGTCATTATATGTTGGGGGCTGCCTATTGCTTTGGGGTCTGCTCTGGGGCAGTTTAGATTTCCCCTTTCTTTCTTTAGGCCTATGTATTTCTCCGGCTGTGATCGAGGGGTCTATGGCATCGTAGGATAGTTGTGTTGATAGGTTCAGGGGTCTGCAATCTGATAGTTGCCAACTTCTCTGGTTTTCTGGACTTAGCTTGTATTTCTGCTTTTGCCTCCTACGGTGACTCATTCATAACAGAATCACCCGCCATACCGCAGATTCTAGGGTACTCAATAGCAGGAAAGAATTGTAAAAAAAAAAAAAAAAAAAAAAAAAAGTGTGTTTATTTTTTCCTCTATATCTCTGAGGCCATAGGGGGAATTTTTTTTTCTCTCAATGGAGATAAAGCAATTGTCTGATCGTGTGGAGCAGCTCGCTGCGGAAGTGCGGGGAATTTCCGCCTACCTTGCTCATTCACATGCTGCTAAACAAAAGATTCCTACACCTGATGTATTTTTTGGGGATCGGTCTAAATTTTTGAATTTCAAAAATAATTGTAAATTATTTTTTGCCTTGAAGTCTAACTCGTCAGGGAGCTCCGCGCAGCAGGTTAAAATTGTCATCTCTTTGCTGCGTGGCGATCCCCAGGATTGGGCGTTTTCTTTGAAACCAGATGATCCTATTCTGACTAATGTGAACGCATTCTTTCAAGCTTTGGGGTTGTTGTATGACGAACCTAATGCCATTGATCAGGCTGAAAAGACCCTGCTGGCATTGAGCCAGGGTCGTGATTCTGCAGAATTGTACTGTCAAAAATTCCGAAAGTGGGCAGTACTTACTACCTGGAATGATAATGCCTTGGCTGCTCTCTTTCGGAAGGGGTTGTCAGAAGCCGTAAAAGATACTATGGTGGGATATCCTGTTCCCTCTGGTCTTGACGATTCTATGTCATACTCATTAGCCATTCAGGTTGATCGGCGTTTGCGCGAACGCAAAGCTGCACGAGAGGTGTTGCCACCTGTTGAACAAATGTCTGAACCTATGCAATGTGATAGAGTTTTTTCCAGAGAGCAGCGTCAGGAGTTCAGAAGGCGTAATAAGTTGTGTTTTTTCTGTGGAGATGCCTTGCATATTATTTCTGTCTGTCCCAAACGAGAGAAACGCTTTGCACACACGTTTTCTGTTGGGGGTGTTCAACCTAAGTTTCTTCTGGCTATTACTCTGATCTGCTCCCTGTCCACATTTTCCGCCAAGGCGTTTGTGGATTCGGGAGCAGCCCTAAACCTAATGGACTTGGATTTTGCTAAACGTTGTGGATTTCCGATGACACCTCTGCAGACGACTATCCCTTTGAGGGGAATTGATGCTACTCCTTTGGCTAAAAATAAACCCCAGTTTTGGACCCAGGTGGTAATGTGGGTCGCCCCAGACCATCAAGAAAATTGCAGATTTCTGGTGTTGCATAATCTGCATGATACTGTTGTTCTGGGGTTTCCCTGGTTACAGATTCATAATCCAGGTTTGGATTGGAAATCTGTGTCTGTGGTGAGTTGGGGTTGTCGGTGTGCCTTTAGTGAGGCTCTGGTGTTTTCCACCTCTCCTCAGTCGCATGATGTTCCTGATTATTTGGCGGACTTTTATGTTGTATTTAGTGAGAATGAGTCTGCGTCTCTGCCTCCTCATAGGAGTTATGACTGTGCAATTGAACTGAGCCCGGGGTGTAAATTTCCCAAGGGTCGGCTCTTCAATTTATCTGTACCCGAGCACGAGGCTATGCGATCCTATATTAAGGAGGCGTTGGAGAAGGGTTATATTAGACCATCCTCGTCACCCTTGGATGCCGGGTTTTTTTTTGTAGCCAAAAAGGATGGATCATTAAGACCTTGTATTGATTATCGTGCCCTCAACAAAATTACTGTTAAATATCAGTATCCGTTACCCCTGATTTCTGATCTATTCTCCAGAGTTAAAGGTGCTTGCTGGTTTACCAAGCTTGACCTCAGGGGGGCGTATAATCTTATTCGCATTAAGCATGGGGATGAATGGAAGATGGCGTTTAATACTCCGGAGGGACATTTTGAGTACCTGGTGATGCCTTTTGGGCTCACTAATGCCCCTTCTGTCTTCCAGTGCTTCATGAACGATATTTTCCAAGATTTTGTCGATAAATTTTTGATTATCTATCTGGATGATATTTTGATCTTCTCCAAGGATTGGGATTCTCATGTGGAACATATTCGGACTGTGTTCCGGATCTTGAGGGAGAATTCCCTGTATGGCAAGGGATCTAAATGCCTTTTTGGAGTACAGAGGATTTCTTTTTTGGGATTTATTTTGTCCCCGTCAACTATTGAAATGGACCCGGCCAAGGTACAGGCCATTCACGATTGGGTTCAGCCCACTTCTTTGAAGGCCCTCCAGAAGTTTTTGGGTTTTGCTAATTTTTATCGGAAATTTATAGCAAAATTTTCTAGTATTGCCAAGCCATTGACTGATTTGACTAAAAAGGGTGCTGATGTGTTAAATTGGTCTTCGGAGGCTGTTTCTTCCTTTCAGGAGTTGAAGCGAAGATTCACCTCTGCCCCGGTTTTGCGGCAACCTGATGTTTCACTTCCATTCCAGGTAGAGGTGGATGCTTCTGAGATTGGTGCAGGAGCTGTTTTTTCCCAAAAGGATCCTGTAACATCTAAAATGAATCCCTGTGCTTTCTTTTCCCGAAAGTTCTCTCCATCTGAACGTAACTATGATGTGGGGAATAGGGAACTGTTGGCCATGAAATGGGCATTTGAGGAGTGGAGACATTGGTTGGAGGGAGCTAAGCATCAAGTTGTGGTCCTCACTGACCACAAGAATTTGATTTACCTAGAGTCGGCTAAGCGCTTGAACCCTAGACAGGCTAGGTGGGCCTTGTTTTTTACACGTTTTAATTTTGTGGTTTCTTTTCTTCCTGGAACAAAGAATGTCAAGGCAGACGCCCTCTCTAGGAGCTTCCTTGCTGATTCTCCTGTGGTGACCAAGCCTGCTACCATCTTAGGCGAAGGGGTAGTTCTTTCTGCCATCTCGCCCGATTTGAGACGTGCTCTGGAAGAGTTCCAGGAGGACAAACCTGAGCGTTGTCCCAGTGGAAAGTTGTATGTTCCTGACCAGTGGAAGAAGAGAGTGATGTCTGAAGTTCATTGCTCTGCTTTGGCTGGTCATCCAGGTATTTTTGGTACTAGAGATCTGGTGAGTCGGTTTTTTTGGTGGCCCTCCTTGTCTCGTGATGTCAGGAATTTTGTGCAGTCCTGTGGGACGTGCTCCCAGTCTAAATCGTGTTCTCGCTCTAGTGGGTTGTTGATGCCTTTGCCTGTCCCCCAAGAGGCCATGGACCCATATTTCAATGGATTTAATCTCTGATATGCCTGTCTCTCAGAGGATGACTGTTATTTGGGTGATTTGTGATAGGTTCTCTAAGATGGTTCATCTTGTACCACTCCCTAAGTTGCCGTCTTCCTCTGAGTTGGTGCCCCTGTTTTTACAACAGGTGGTTCGTTTGCACGGGATTCCTGAGAACATTGTATCTGACAGAGGAGTGCAGTTTGTGTCTAGATTTTGGAGAACTTTCTGTTCCAGGCTGGGAATTCAGTTGTCCTTCTCCTCTGCTTTTCACCCTCAGACCAATGGGCAGACAAAGAGAACAAACCAGACCTTGGCGTCATATTTGAGATGTTTTATTTCTGCTGATCAGGATGATTGGGTTTCATTTTTGCCCTTGGCCGAATTTGCTTTGAATAATAGAGCTAGTTCTGCCACTTTGATGTTACCTTTTTTTTGTAACTTTGGGTTTCATCCTCGATTTTCTTCAGGGCAGGTGGAGCCCTCTGCCTGCCCAGGTGTTGACACTGTGGTGGAGAGAATGCACCAGATCTGGGACCAAGTGGTGGATAAGTTATCTCTCTCCCAGGAGAAGGCCCAGCGGTTTTCCAACCGACATAGGACCATTGGTCCCCAGTTTAAGGTTGGTGATATGGTGTGGTTATCATCAAAAAATATTGCTATGAAGGTGGCTTCTCCTAAGTTTAAGCCTAGATTTATTAGACTTAAAAGATTGTGGAGATTATTAATCCGGTCTCTTTTCGTTTGGCTCTTCCTGTCACATTTAAAATCCATAATGTGTTCCATAAATCTTTGTTGAAGAGGTTTGTTGAACCTGTTGTTCCGGGGGTGGCACCTCCAGACCCTGTATTGGTTGAAGGTAACATGGAGTATGAGGTAGAGAAAGTACTGGATTCCCGTCTGGCTAGACGGAGACTCCAGTATTTGGTTAAGTGGAAGGGTTATGGTCAGGAGGATAATTCCTGGGTCTCCGCCTTTGATATTCATGCCAAACGATTGGTGCGTGCCTTTCATCGGGCTCACCCTGATCGCCCTGGTGGCATAGTTGAGGGTTCGGTGACCCCTCCTCAAGGGGGAGGTACTGTTGTGAGTTCATTTTCCCCTTCATTACTGAGGCCCGAGGAACTCCCTCTTCTGGTGAAGAAAGGTAGTGAGCCTGATTGTCAAACACCTGAGGCTGATGATTGTGACTGGCTGAGTGGAGTTACGGACTGGATATAATGCTGCCGACACCCTTCTGCCCTGCGGGTTATTTCTCTGTGGGATCCTTGGAGACCAGTCTGAATTCCTGCTCCTCCAAAGCTAAGTTTGCTGCTCGGCCTTTTGCTTTTGTGCTTTGACTTTGTTTTTGCTTTGTTTTTCTGGATTTCTGCCATTCCCTTCTGGGGTGTGCTGAATTCATTTAGCTCTGTCTTCTGAAAATACCTGAGTGCTGATTCAGTTTTTGAAGCCTAGCTGCTTCAGGGCCTTTTTCATATCAGCTGTTGGCTTATGTCTTTGATAGGGTTTTGGCAGATTGCAGACAGCAGCCTTCCTGTCCTTTCCTATCTAGGTAGTTTTGGGGCCCCGTCTTTGCTCAGTCTATCTTTCTGTCTGTGTTAGTATTTTCATCTTGCTTCACCGTCATTATATGTTGGGGGCTGCCTATTGCTTTGGGGTCTGCTCTGGGGCAGTTTAGATTTCCCCTTTCTTTCTTTAGGCCTATGTATTTCTCCGGCTGAGATCGAGGGGTCTAGGGCATCGTAGGAACCCCCCACGGCTACTGCTAGTTGTGTTGATAGGTTCAGGGGTCTGCAATCTGATAGTTGCCAACTTCTCTGGTTTTCTGGACTTAGCTTGTATTTCTGCCTTTGCCTCCTATGGTGACTCATTCATAACAGAAATCCATACAACCTGCTGTAAATTAAAGAGTTTTTACAAAGGTGTTCCATTCTGAAGATATTAGCCTTGGTAACGGCCAGAGGTGTATCTAGGCCTTCTGGCACCCGGGGCTAGAATTTGGTTCGGTGCCCCCCCAGCACACATGCGATTTGCACACTTAGTCATGTACCCGCGAGCTGCTCTTCCTAATGCTCTCAATGTTCAGTGAAAAACTGAGAGAAGCAGGAAGAGAAGCTCGTCACAGGACCATAAGTATGAAAATCGCATATGAGTGAAGTGTCCATGTGATGACTACAGGAACCTGCAGAGCTCAATCCTGACATTGCAGGCTTCTGAATTCTCACAACGAATGCATTGCACACTTTTAGGATTCTCCCGTAGTGGTGGCAAGAGTGGACAGTCATGTGTGCACAAGCATGTGATTTGTATATTTCTGGCCACATTCCAACTAGACGTGCCCGGCCTCGCTCTGTTCATTTTCATTGAGTGAGGCCACACATGTCTAGTCAGCATGTGATCGCATGTATGTAAATTACAGGCACGAGAGAATCCTGACAGCGTTCAGTGAGGACTGTGAGAATTCAGTATTCTGCAGTCACATAGAATGACTGCAGACTCAGCACAAACCTGGACAACCCCTTTATTGTTCCTAACAAATAAAAACATGAGAATTTGTCAGTATGACAAATAATATTTACATCCAGGTACCTTATAGATGACATCGTCTCTGAAGTCGTTCTCCTTCTTGTCCAGACCCCATGATGAGTTTTCTCATCCACATCTCATCTCTGCAGACTTCCATCTTCTCCGTTCTTCTGCAGCAAATCTCCACAGGATGCCCTTAAAGATAGAAGTGTCATTATAATGCTCCTGAATAAAAATATCTGCAATATACTGTCGCCTCACACTATTCCCCTCCCTCCTCATACTGTCTCCCCTAACATCCCACCTGTTCACCATACTGTCTCCTCATATATTTACCTCCTCACTCTCTATACTGTCTGCTCACACATACTCCCCATACTGTGTCTGCACACATCCCATCACCCTCACTCCCCATACTGTGTCCACATACATTTTTCGCATCGTTACTCATACTGTGTCCACATACATTTATCCGTTTGCTCCACATACTGTCTGCACCCATCTCCCATACTGTTTCCTCATACATACTCTTCATTTTGTGTCCTCAAATCTCCTCACACACAATAAATCCCCCATCCCCACTCCAAATCCCCCCACACACATTAAATCCCCCCATCCCCACACCAAATCCCCCCACACACATTAAATCCCCCCAATTCCTATGCCAAATCCCCCACACAATAAATAACCCCCTATCCTCACTCCACATCCCCCCACACATTAAGTGTCCCCATCCCCACTCCAAATCCCCCCACACATAAAGTACCCCCCTTCCCCACTCCAAATCTCCCCACACATAATGTATCCCCCATCCCCACTCCAAATCTCCCCACACAAAAGTACCCCCCATCCCCACTCCAAATCTCCCCACACATAAAGTATCCCCCATCCCCACTCCAAATCTCCCCACACATAAAGTATCCCCCATCCCCACTCCAAGTCTCCCCACACATTAAATAACCCCCATCCCCACTCCAAATCCCCCACACATTATGTTCCCCCCTTAATCTTTGGTGGTTTCTTTAGCTCCATAGTGGAGCACACTTACCACCAGTGTTCCCCATCTAGGCGCACTCGAGTGACGTCAGCAGCGTGATCACATGACCTGATCACGCTGCTGACGTCGCTCTGTCCCGGCGGTCAGAGCTTCAATTGTACTGGCATCTGTATAGACGCCAGTACGATTGATCCCAGGGAGCCGGCGCACTGCAGCTTCTCTGTGCCGGCTGTCAGCTTGACAGCCAACACAGAGAACGACCAACTCCCTGTCCCAGGGTGGCAGAATGCAGCCGCCAGGGGAGACACTGCGACTGCTGCATTAGGCGGCCCGACTGCGCCCCCTGCTGGCTGCACCTGGGGCACATGCCCCGGCTGTCCCCTCCTAGATACGCCTCTGGTTCCAGCAGTTCCACATTTGGCTTGTGCTTAGAGAGGACCCTTACCACACTCTACATCTTCAACTGGGCACACGATGTAACAGTGGCTGCAGAGCGGAATAAGGCTATGTTCACATTTTGCGCTTTTGCAGCGTTTTATTTTTTATGCGTTTTTTAATGCAAATTTTAAAAGTCTATGAGATTTCACACATTTCATACACACACATTGGTTTTATTTTCCTGACTAATTTGGAAAACTGCTGCGTTTTTGCAAACTGCAGCATGTCACTTCTTTCAGCGTACGTTCAGTGTTTTTTCGCCCATAGGAAACAATGGGTAAGTGCAAAAATGCAGCAGAAATTGCAGGTGTCAGTTTTTGTTGCAAAAACCTAATGAAGTTAAATCAGGCTTTTTTTGGGCCACTAAACCTTATTAACATGCACAAGAGACAACTAAGACACAGCAATTAAATCACAGCAAAAATACAGCAAAAACTGATTTTTGTAAACTGCTTAAACACAGCTTAAACTTTGCAATAAAAAACGCAGCAAAAACGCAACTTGTAAACAAAGCCTAAAACATTTTTTTCACAGATTGTCAGAAAAAAGAAGATGGAAAAATGTACGAGAAAAATTGATGACGCTCTGACCAAACGCTGATCAAAATGTGATCAAAGTGTTATAAAAAAAATCCTCAGTTTTTCCTGTAGGTGCAAAATACTGGCATGCGAAAGAGGCATTAGGTTGGTTTCACACGTCCATTTTTTTGCACATGTGCTATTTTATACCATGTAACTGAGCAGTGGTCTGTCTACAGTCATCTATGCAAAGGGCACGTGCCAAATAATCAATCTTGTGACCCAGAGGACCTTTACAGCCCAAAAAACAAAAATGCTTCTAATAGGAAAATGAGGTAACCCTGTGCATTGCCTTAAATTGTGCTATAAAGGCCCTATGGGTCAAAATATTGAACATTTGGGCACTTGACTTTACATTGACGACTATCAATATGATACTAGATGATACTGCTCAGTTGCACAGGATAAATTAGCACATACAGCATTTTCGCTGTGTCCAATATGTCTGCTTGTTGATTCACATCCAATCAATTTGCTCATTTCTATCGGACAACAGTGCACAACAGGTGGATGGCTTATACACTTTTAATCAAAAATATTAACTTAGTACTTCACATTTTTTCCATGTGTAACAAAAATTTAATTTTTGTATTCATTAATTCCAGACTTCTATCACATATTGGTATTTTTGTCTTGAAGAGCGTGTACCTCTACATTAATTTTATACTATACAAAATTCTGGCCTTGTCCTATGTCTTCTGCATTTTGCATTTGGGAGTGTGGTCACCTCCTGGGCCAGTGCACTCAGCCACCTATGTTTTCCTGTCTATTTACCGTAAGTAGACCTAATCTTCCCCAGGTCAATTGAGGCCTGTTTGGGCACATAGAAAAGTTAGGCAATAGAGTTGAGATAGGATCCAGTGAGGTCACCTTGTCGCTGGTGGATGGCTTAAAAATTTTAACAAATTACTCATGCAGTTCATTAATTGTAGAGTAGTGATACATATTTGTACAATTATGTTTGTATATCGGCCATGGCAGACATGTATCTGCATATGAATTTAATACTATAAGAGAGTCAGTCTTGTCCTATGTTTACTGGTTTATTACAGTCACTGGCTGGCCATCCTAGACATACAATCTAGATTTTTTTACTTAACTGATCATTTGTCAATTGCCTTACCCATTAATAGAAATAAATAGTTATAACATTAATCTCTAGGTATATGCATAAAACCTGCAGTAGCCCTTAAATCTTCTGCAACAAAGGGAGGAGGCAATGTGGTGCTTGTTCCTGGTGCAATTAGATAGAGATGTAAAATGTAAAGTGGGTGAAGGACATGGCCTCTGGAAGGCTTGCCCTGCTTTGCAAATACAACTCTACTCACTAGAGATGACTGGATGGATTCACGGGACTCTGGACCAGTGTCCAGGTCAGCGGTACCTGGCAGCTAGATGAGAAGCCCACAAATCTCTTTGACTTGTCACGGCATTTGATTTGCCGGTGCTGGCAAAATGTCAAGTCACTAATCTAATCTAATCAAAAGCCCTCATCTGAGAGGCTGGAAAATAAGAGGCTGGGCAGCACGGTGGCTTAGTGGATAGCACTGTAGCCATGCAGTGCTGGAGTCCTGGGTTCAAATCCCACCCATGACAACATCTGCAAGGAATTTGTATGTTCTCCCCATGTTTGCTTGGGTTTCTTTTCCTCTGGGTACTCTGGTTTCCTCCCACATTCCAAAAGACATACAGTTAGGGAATTTAGATTGTGAGCCCCATCGGGGACAGTGATGATAGTGTGTTCAAAACTGTAAAGTGCTGCGGAATATGTTAGCGCTGCATAGACTAAAGATTATTTATTATTATTTAGAAGAGATTTGCGGGACCCTCTTCCAGCCGCCAGGTAACACTGACGTGGACATTGGAGTCCTACAAATTGATCTACTCATTTCTACTACTAAATTAATATTTCTCCTTAAAATTCAGTGCCATCCTCGTCTTTGTGTACATTGAACGGGCAAATGATAGATATAGTGATCATGTGCTGTATTACTGGCATTATGATCCCAAGAGTGCGACATAAGACCCTACTTTAGTAGCTGACAGGTGAGCTCCCGAAACAGAAATTGGCTTCTTAAATTCTAAGAAAAATTATGAAAATGCTTGTGTAGATAGATAGATAGATATAAATCCAATTACAAAAAGTTGGGACTCAGTATAATGTAAGGAAAACATGAATGCAATTATTTGGGAATCTCTCAAAGCCATATTTTATTCAGAACATAGAACACAGATCAGAAAGGGAACGTTGTACATTTTTCCATTTCATCTGAAAAAAAGTAACTCAGGCTAGCTTCAGACTAGCGTTTTGGCCCGCAGGGCACGGCCGCCGCTAAGCCCTGCCCCCTGCCACGCCCCCTCCGGTAATCTCCTCCTAGTGTCGCATGTCGCTGCATGCGATCTGCACACCCTATCTTTAGCATAGGGTGCGCAGACCGTGCGCTGGCCGTGCACTAGTAGGATTTTGAGTGCGCTGCGCTGTGGTGTGCCGATGTGCGCCGAATGCACCATGTTGCATTTTTGTGCGCTAGGAACACATTCAAAAGGGCGCAGCGCACTCAAAATCCTACTAGCGCATGGCCAGCACACGGTCTGTGCACCCTATGCTAAAGATAGGGTGTGCAGATCGCATGCAGCGATGTGCGACACTAGGAGGAGATGTCCAGAGGGGGCGCAGCAGGGGGCGGGCCTTAGTGGCGGCCGTGCTCTGCGGGCCAAAACGCTGGTCTGAAGCTAGCCTGAGTTACTCATTTAGAAATTGTTGGCAGCAATACATGTTAAAAAAGTTTGGACAGGGTCCAAAAAAGGTAAATGAAACTAATGAAAAACTGCCTGATGGTAGAGATGAGTCAACCCAAAAGTTAGGGATTCATTCCGGACAGTAAAGGGTACTTCACACATAGTGAGATCGTTAGTTAGATTGCTGAAATATCACAGATTTTGTGACGCAACAGCGACCTCACCAGCGATCTCGCTACGTGTGACACATAGCAGCGACCGGCCCCCCGCTGCGATATCACTGATCGTGCTCGAAAGTCCTAGGCCATTTTTTGATCACTGGTGTCCCGCTGGCCAGCATGCATTGCTGTGTTTGACGCCATAACAACGACGAGTAACCTCGTTGGCGACTCAACTCAGGGACGCAGGCGTGATTTTGCTTTGTCTTTTCAACGCCCCCTCAGCTTCGATTGGTGGTCTCAAATTAGGATCTTTGTAGCGTTTCCTTTTATAGGTTAGCTATCAATTATATGCAATCATAACATTTAACATATACAGTTATAATAATCACGTGTCCCCGTGTCAGTGACTGTAGATCCACGAATAAATAGCGCACTAGCGACTCAGACAGGGACGCCGAAGGAAACCGCGTAATGATAGTGCAGTAGTGGCCACCAATCGGAGCAGAGGGGCGTGGAAAGGCAACGCTGAAGCACGCCTATCGAGGTCTGTGTCGTCAGAATAGCTGCTGTGTGACAAGGTACCAACGACTGCCGAGGTTGTTATACGGATCGCCGTATCGTTGCTGCGTTGTTGAGTAGATCTGCCTGTTTGACAGCTTACTAGCGATGTACCAGCGATCCTTACCAGGTTGTATCGTTGTCGGGATCGCTGGAGCATCTCTATGTGTAACGGGACTTTAAGTGTCTGTTGCTAAGCACTAATCAATAACTTATCCAGGAATTTCCCAGAAGTTTGTTGCAATGTTCAGAGTTTCTGGGGAAGGGAGAGAGAGAGAGAAAAAGAGAGAGAGAAAGAGAGAGAGAAAGAGAGAGAGAAAGAGAGAGAGAAAGAGAGAGAGAAAGAGAGAAAAAGAGAGAGAAAGAAAGAGAAAGAGAGACAGAATTTTTCAGCGCAAAAGTTCGGGTCCTCATTGTTTTTAATGGTACCCAAAATGAACTTTGGAATAAAGTTTGGGTCATATACTAGAACCCAAACTTCCACAGATCCGCTCATCGCTATTGGAGGGTTAATTTTCTATTAGTCACATGAATCTGTATAAAAAGAGCATGTTAGAGAGGCAGAGTCTCTCAGAAGCAAAGATGTTTTCTTTACATTTTTCATAGCATTCCAACTATTTGTGAATTGGTGCTATACATATGTGTGTGTTTGTGCATGTGTGCATTCCCTTTCCATTGCACCCATAAAGAGTTATGCCAACAAAAGTGCCCCACAAACACTGTATGATACTGCCAGAGTGAATTACTCCACAGTACCCTCCTCACACAGAGTATGATGACCCTGCTATACCCCACCTCAACTCCCCCAACACAGTATGATCCCCCAGCTGTGACCCACACAAATCCTCCATGCAGTACAATGGGCCTACATACAGTGTAATGGCCCCACACCTCACCATACTGTATAATTTCCCCCAATAGCCCTCCAAACAGTATAATGACCCAACACAGCTCTCCCCACAGTATGCCGGACTGCACAGAAACCATCACACTGTATAATTGCTTGCTCATATTATCATGTCTCCCACATAGCCCTTGATAAAGTATAAAGGCTCCCGCATAGCACTCTAAATATTATAATGGCCCCACATAGGCCTCAAAATCTCAAAATATTATAATTGTCCTCATATAGTCCTCCAAATATAGTAATATCCCCCACATAGCGCTCCATATAGAATAATGGGTCCCCACAGTCTACCATATAGTACAATTTACCTCATAGTCCTCCATATAATATACTGCTCCTCATAGTCCTCCATATAGTATAAAGCAGTCCCTAGTCCTCCATAAAGTATAATACACTCCTCATAGTCATCCATATAATATACAGCACCCCATAGTTCTCCATATAGTATAATGCACTCCCCATAGTCCTCCATAAAGTATAATGCAACCAATAGTCCTCCATATAGCATAATGCCCATAGCCCTCCATATAGTATAATGCACCCACCCCATAGTCCTCCATATAGTATAATGCACTCTCCATAGTCCTCCATAAAGTATAATGCACCCGATAGTCCTCCATACTGCATAATGCACCCCATAGTGCTTCATATATTATAGTGCACCCCATAGTCTTCCATATGGTATAATGCACTCCTAGTCCTCCATAAAGTATAATGCACCTGATAGCCCTCCATATAGTATAATGCACCTGATAGTCCTCCATATAGCATAATGCACACCATAGCTCTCCATATAGTATAATGCACCCCATAGTCCTCCATATAATATAATGAACTCTCCATAGTCTTCCATATAGTATAATGCACCCCATAGTTTTCCATATAGTATAATACACTCCACATTGTCCTCCATATAGTGTAATGCACCCCACAGTCCTCCATATAGCATAATGCACTGTCCATAGTCCTTCATACAGTATAATGCACTCCCCATGTTAGGAGTGGCGGAAGGCACTAAATAAAAATATAATTAAAGTGCCTTTGCCACTCGGGGTCCACCGTACGGAAGCTGGAAAAACCGCAGCTAAGTGAAGGCAAAGCAATCTGGCGGCAGTGTGCGAAGGGTAAAACTGCACCCAATTGCACTAAGCAAGCTCTGTTACAATCACAGAGGCTGCAAGCATAAACCAAACACAGAAAGGCTGAGTCTGTTTAAGGTCACAGAAACTCAGCGATGCACACGCGGTATTTATGGTCACAGGAGTAGCCTTAGACAGCAGGACTACTCCATCTAGACCTACCGTAGAGACACGTGTGCGTGGCGTCGCAACTGCGAACGCCCGGCAGGACTACAATCGCAGTGCGGTGATAATTGCGCCGCTGGCAAAACGCCGCTATCACACTGGCGCAATGCAGACGCTAAGCTGCTGAGATAGATGGAGCAAATGCACGCTGGCGCTAGCGCTGCTACTGGCAGAACTCAAACACTCACACAAACGTAGTATCAGAGGAATGGGGGTTTCAAATGAGTCATTCACCAGTCCAAGCATCCATCAACAAACATACAGCAGCGAGGATGAATATACTAGCGCATGGCGGAACAGCCATGCGCGCTTTTTATAGCGAACGGGACCTTCCGGAAATCTCCAAGGCTGCAGGAAGAGCCAATGGGATTTGACACAGTACCTGAGCACCTGACTGCCGAACTCCAATGGGAGTTCGTCGCATGAGCATGCTCAGATGAGGGAACAAAGAACTTAGCCTCTGGAGAGAGTTGCCACAGGGCAATCTCCTCTGCAATCTCCTCTGCAGCAGGAAAAGCGCAGAAGACTGCAGAATGTGAGGATCTAGATTTCAGCAAAGGAGAGGCAGAAATCTGACTCCTAACATTACCCCCCCTCCTAGGGCCCCCTCCTCCCTGAGCCCTCCGGATCATCAACCTGTGCCCTGTGGTGGCATAGGGCACAAACTCGTCCGAAGGCGAGCTTGGTGTCCTGGTAGGTGAGACGGTAAACCGGGACACCTGGACGGCATCAGTGGAGGCAAGGTCACCAGGTTTCAGAAGAGACACCTGGGAAATGGCAGGAGCGACCGATGCAACAGAGCGTCGCCGTGAGTCAGTGGCCGTCGCCACCCTCTGCCTAGGAAGGCTATCCTGAGCACATGAGGTGCATGCCTGAATAAATCTTTTGATGTCCCGAGCCCTGTGCGGCCACCAATACGCACCGGCCAATAGCTTCGTGGTTTGCATATAGCCCCGATGGTTGTGCGCATTGGACGCGTGTGCCCAGGCGAGAACCTGAGTCCTAAGATGAGGAGGGACAAAGGTCTCGACGACTGGTTCAGATTCCGAGCATTGCGGGGAGCTGGCTTCCTGAGAAGCAGCACACACATGGTAACAACCACAAAAGGACTCTTGGGTCGGACCTGTATCAAAACCGGTGCGAGACACCTCCATGGGCTCTGGGGGTAGAACCTCTGGCTCAGGCAGTTCAAGAGGTTCAAAAAATTTGGGAGCCGAGCTAGCTCTCCGCTTGGAGTGAGCACGCTACATACCGCGCTCCGAAAAAAGGAGGTCGATACGCGAAGAGACAGAAATTAGCTCCTCCAGGCTGGTGGGGATCTCTCTAGTTGAGAGAGCATCCTTGACATGCTCCGCTAGCCCACGCCAAAAAACGGGGATAAGGGTCTTGTCGGACCACTCCAGCTCGGACGCCAGTGTCCGAAAACGGACGGCATACTGGCTAACCGAGAGGGACCCCTGAGTCAGTGCGAGTAACTGCAGAGACGTGTCAAGCGTGACCCGTGGGCCGAGGAAAACCTGCTTGATGGCCATTAACAGGTGCCCTGCGGTCCATATCTCACGATCACCGTGCTCCCACAAAGGCGTAGCCCATTCCAGAGCCTTGCCCGACAGTAGGGATATAACAAATGCCACCTTGGCCCGTTCTGTGGGGAATTGCGCAGCCAGCAGCTCCAGGTGGATTGAGAACTGGCTGATAAAACCCCTACAGGAGGCGCCATCCCCGGGGAACTTATCGGGTAACAGGAAGCGGGTGACTGTCGGTGCTAGGGTGGACACGGACATACGGCCTACCACATCAGTTAGAGCCTGTACAGCAGCATCCGTAGCCTGTGCAGTGGCGAGAGCCTTCTCGAGGTTGAGTAACCGGTTCTCAAGCTGCCGTATGCACTGCATAAGTTGCTGCTGATCTTCCATCACTAGCCAGACCCTGGCGCTAGTATAATGTTAGGAGTGACGGAAGGCACTAAATAAAAATATAATTAAAGTGCCTTCGCCACTTGGGGTACACCGTGCAGAAGCTGGAAAAACCGCAGCTAAGTGAAGGCAGACCAATCTGGCGGCAGTGTGCAAAGGGTTAAACTGCACCCAATTGCACTAAGCAAGCTCTGTTACAATCACAGAGGCTGCAAGCAAAAACCAAACACAGAAAGGCTGAGTCTGTTTAGGCTAAGTGCACACGTTGCAGAAAATTTCTGCACAAAAACCTGAATCCCTTCCCAGAAACCGCACCTATTTTTCCGCAGCGGTTTTTGCGCGGTTTTGATGCGTTTTTTACGGTAGCGGTTTCTAAACGCATGGAGGAAGCCAAAACCGCGGAAAAATCCGCAAAATTAATGAGCATGCTGCGTTTTTTTCCGCGATGTGTTTTTTTCGCGGTAAAAAACGCATCAATGTGCACAAAAAGTGCAAAATGCATAGAAATGACTGTGCACCTTATTTTTAGCGGTTTTATAGTGAAAACCACGGTAAAAAACACTAAAAAAACGCTGTGTGTGAACACAGCCTTAAGTTCACAGAAACCTAGCGATGCACACGCGGTATTTATGGTCACAGGAGTAGCCTTGGACAGCAGGACTACTCCGTCTAGACTACCGTAGAGACACGTGTGCGTGGCGTCGCAACTGCGAACGCCCGGCAGGACTGCAATCGCAGTGCGGCGATAATTGCGCCGCTGGCAAAACGCCGCTATCACGTTGGCGCAATGCATACGCTAAGCTGCTGAGATAGATGGAGCAAATGCGCGCTGGCGCTAGTGCTGCTACTGGCAGAACCCAAACACTCACACAAACGTAGCATCAGAGGAATGGGGGTTTCAAATGAGTCATTCACCATTCCAAGCATCCATCAACAAACATACAGAAGCAAGCATGAATATACTAGCGCATGGCGGAACAGCCATGCGCACTTTTTATAGCGAACGGGACCTTCCGGAAATCTCCAAGGCTGCAGGAAGAGCCAATGGGATTCGACACAGTACCTGAGCACCTGACTCCCGAACTCCAATGGGAGTTCGTCCCATGAGCATGCTCAGATGAGGGAACAAAGGACTTAGCCTCTGGAGAGAGTTGCCGCAGAGCAATCTCCTCTGCAATCTCCTCTGCAGCAGGAAAAGCGCAGGAGACTGCAGAATTTGAGGATCTAGATTTCAGCAAAGGAGAGGCAGAAATCTGACTCCTAACACCCCATAGTCCTCCATACAGTATAATGCACCCCTATTGTGTTTCATATAGTATAATGCACTCCCTATTTTCCTCCATATAGTGTAATGCATCCCACAGTTCTCCATATAGCATAATGCACTGCACATAGTCCTTCATGCAGTATAATGCACCCCCATAGTCCTACACATATTATAATGCACTCCCCATAGTCCTTCATATAGTATAATGCACTCCCCATAGTCTTCCATATAGTTTAATGCACCCCATAGTCCTCCATGTAGTATGATGCACTCCCCATAATCCTCCATGCAATATAACGCACCCCATAGTTTTCCATATAGTATAATGCACTCCGCATTGTCCTCCATATAGTATAATGCACCCGATAGTCCTCCATATAGCATAATGCACTGTCCAAAGTCCTTCATACAGTATAATGCACACCCATAGTCCTCCATATAGTATAATGCACCCCTATAGACCACCATATAGTATAATGCGCGCCCCCATAGTCCTCTATATAGTTTTATTTACCTCAACAGTCATACAGTAAAATGTACTCTCATAGTGCTCCATATAGTATAATGAACAACATAGCCCTCCATACAGTATGAACAGTATAATGCACCTCTCCCAGTCCTCCATATCAGCATCCATGAAGCTTAAGTACATAATGTGGAATATCTCCTGAAAAAATGAATCAAGTGAAACTGTTTTTTTCGATAGCGCACTCGTGTTAAATACAAAAGAGCAAATGATAAACAATAATTTAAAGCAAAATGCAATGGGAGGGAAAAATAGAAAAACATAAAGCTTGCTGTGACACTGGTATTGGCACCCTTTACATTAAATTAGTATGGAAGCACATTTTGACTTACCTGTGGTAAATCACAAATGAGAATCAGCGGTGATTAGTTGTCGGTGTCCATGTGTCATGAATTAGCCAATGAATGATGGCTTTAGTGTTTTAAAAAGCCACATGGTAAGCTCTGTTCCAGGAGTATGTATATCGCATACCTGACCACCTTTACTTGGGAAGATAGCAGCAAATCCTCACAGAGCACAGTTTATGCGCTGGGAAGGTTCAAAAGTCTGCAGTCACATACAGTGACTGAAGACTTGTCATTTTAGACCGGAAAACCTCTTTAAGTGGAAATTATAAAGGGAAACATGGGTCCCACATGTTCCGATATTTATAACAGAATCCTTTTATGTTAATGTTATTAGGGATGAGCGAGTATACTCGTTAGGATTCGGTACTCGGCGAGTAATGAGGTACTCGTGGTACTCGAATCCTAGTGAGTAAATTTCACTACTCGCCTCGCAATATTCGGATCTCCCGCTGGCATGTGTTAGCCAATCACAGTAAAGCCGCCGCCTTCTTTGTTGTGGCATTACTGTGATTGGCTAGCTGTGCAGCATCACTGCGTCTCTGGAGCCACTGGAGAGCGGTCGCATCAGCTGATGCGGCTGCTCTACACGGGAGATCGACGTGTGACCCTCGTTATTAATGGGATTATGGCGGAGAGGTGAGTATAGGTTGCTTTATTATTTTAATTTTTTTGCAGGTGATCAATGGCTTCGGGGAATTAGGTGTGTGCGGTGAGTATGTACTCTATGATATGTGTTGCATATTATGTGTATTGTAGGGATTTCGACTCGCTCAGGTGCAGCGGAAGACAATTATGAGGCAGGTTTTCCCAAAGTCCATGAGGTTTATTTGCTTCATAAACCATAACTCAGCATATCACCAACATAGCCTCTAGCTTAGGCCAAAAGATCATAAACGTCCGTGGCTTCAGACTCGGACCGAGAGTCTCAGCACATGCTGGGAGGTGTAGTCCTTCCCAAATACAACGAATACATAGTCCAGGGCAATGTCCCGAGCAGCGCGCTATCTGCAGCCGCAGACCTAGGAAGGCTTCTCCTTCCTTAGCACATAGGCCACTCTCTGTAGTGTCCCACCTGGACACAGGGAAGTCTGTCCACACTCTGACAGACACACTCTCACATGTGCTAAACACCTCAATTACATAGCCCTGTAACCACACCCACAGGTGATCACATGGCTATGACCTCCCTAAAGGGTCTATTGCACACAGACACACACAGGCTTCCCTGATACAGTGTAACAGAAATATCAGCAGTACCTCTGCTGATCAATACACCCTGGAGCATCCCAAGGCCACCCACCTTGAGACACATAATGGTCATTTAGGACCCTGCTCCTGTTACCACACTGAATGTGCCTGTACACCCGTCCTGGGACACCCACACCGCACCCCCTAGCGGACACAGTGGTCATTACACCACATACCCCGCCCCTCTGTTCAAACTTGTGGGGTTGAACACATGACAACACCCAGGGATCTTGAGACCGGGCACCCATGTCACCCTGTCCTACAAGTCGAGAGGACCATCTCCGTCTGTTTCGGTAGTCATTCTGCATATTTACGTTAGGCCTCCCCCGCCCCCAGCGGTCAGTATCTCGGCCTTGGGCTTTGGCCTTCCCGTCAACGTCCGTCAGTGTGACCAGACACTCTTTAGTCTCCACCTGTCTGCAGTGCGCTCCGTCACCCGACCTTTCTCTCACTGTCCAGCTCTCACAATTCGTACGGTCATGAGTCCCACGTCCAGTTGGGCTAACTGGCTGGTCTGAGTCTGACCCTCTGTCGCTATGTCCACCACCGGGACTCGTGCCTATGTCACTAAGATTAGAACAGCCACTTGCGGACTCTCGACGTTCTTGCCTTCGACTACCTGTCCTTTCATTCCTTGGAGAATCCCTTCGGGTCCTTACACCTTGGGTTCAAGGGGGATGCCACCTGACGTTCTGTATCTGCTTATTCACCTGCAGTAGATCCTGTCTTAGCTGCTCAATCTCCTTCAGATAAGCTACCCGATATTCCAGGAGCATGCAAAGCTTCCCAATGCTTTCCACCGAACAAACCACAATGACAGGAACCATGTCATCTTCAACAGCGACTGGGATTTCACCAGCAGGTGGGATCCTCACTCTTCACACTGGATCGATTCACCATCTCCTGCATCACCTTTCCAAGTCTGCCAACGACTTTCCCCACCAGATTTCTGGGTACCGGAATTATGTCTTCCACCAAGCCCAGCCGACTTTGAGCTTCCCTTGCAAGCTCCAGACGTCGAGCGGCTTTCCTATTACGCTTCACGAGCATCTGTTTCGTGCGGAGACATTGTAGGTGCATCTCCTTCAGGACAGCCACCCTTCTCTCTGTGTCTTCCGTTTCTGCCAGTATCACCAACTGGTTTGTTTCTGGTGCCCAGCTCACACTATAGGCCTTTACTGCCTTTTTAAAGGTCTCATGCACACCTTCGCTGGCACACGCTTCTCGTACGTCTTCGGGTACCTCCATCACGCTCTTGAAGGCCATGGACTTGCTCTCATCCTGGACAGATGGTTCTGGGTTCCCCACAGACACTTCCCTCAAGGTATCTGCCAAGACCGGGTGACTGTCTTGTGCAGCTCTTGGCTCAACATCTTCCTGAGATTTACAGTCTTCAGGACCCTTTTCTAAGATGGCTACTGGCAGTTCTGTCTTACTCTCACTCGCGCTCACCCGCGGAAAGTCTTCGTCCAACTTCTCTCGCAGAAGACTTTTTACTACTCCTCTGAGTTCCTCCATCTCTTCCTTGAGGTTCTTGTTCACACTTTGCCAGGTGGACAGGTGACCTCTGAGCTCCAAGATCTCTTTCTTGAGCTCCTCGACCCTGTGCTCAGCCGTTTGTCTCAGGACTCTTTCTCGTTTGACACACTCATCCACTTCCTCTCTGAGGGTCTTATTCAGTCCTTGCCATGTTACCATGTGGCCTTTGAGCTCAGAAACTTCTTTCTCTAGCCCTTCTATTCTGTGCTCCCTTTCTTTCTCAGAGCCACAGTCACCCCCCGAGATTGAGTCCTCCCTCCAGTTACTCACTAACCTTGTGACTATTTCAGCCGTCTTACCCACCAGGTCAGCGTCAGTTTTGTCATGAGTTTCAGTCAGCACAGCACTTGATTCTGTCCCAGTGGTGGCTACTGGCAACAACACGTCACAGTCACCCCACATCTTACGTTGAACCCCCAAGACACTCTCTGTGTGCCAGCTCCGCTCCTGTTGTTTACCACACCATTCTCATTCACACTGTGGTACCCTTCAGGTGACGTCAGGTCAGTAAATTGATTTAACGCAATTCTTTCTCTGGTCGCCCCTACGTCTGGCCTGTCCACGTTAGGAGGCGTCAGCGTATTCGTACTGGTTAGTCCAACAGTAGGAATGTCTCCACCCTCGTGGCATATATCATCAAACCTGACAAAGTCCCGGCCCCACTCCAAGGCATACACTACGTCTGATGGGATACTACCCCCTTGGCACTCACTGCCTCCAAGCCCCTCAAACATTATTATGTCTACTGCATAGTTCACTGTGACCCCATGTGCACAGCGAACCTGGAACATTTTCTCAGTCAGACAGAAAGTGAGAGGAGTTCCTATCAGCGCCACCTGACTCTGAGTCTAACCGTCCTGATATCCCTTCCCGGTGTAGCATCACGGTACACACTTGTGGCCAGTCATCACTCGGAAAGAATATCCCACATTCTGGAAATGACATACATGAACACTGCAGTTTCCCAGACATACCCACTGAGCCAACCAGTGCTGCCATTTCTTCACACTCGGCCCCTTTCTGGACCACCACTTCTTTTTTGGTTACCACCCCAATTTGTGACTCCACCCCCTTTTGAGCTTCCACCCCGATTTGGGTCGCCGCCCCCTTTCGGGATCTCCCCATGTCCGTTATACCGGTCTTCTCTGACCACAGTTCACGCAGTACAGTTTTTTCCTTCAGGCTGGTACTGGCCCTTTAAGCACAACACCACACCAGTTCCTTCTGGCACTGCCACAGCTCCAGCTGTCACAAACCACCGGCACCTCCGGCTGCTGTTCACACACACACAGCGGCTGGTGTCACTGCAGCTCCTGCTGCGCCGTCTTCGTGGACCCGCCAGTCCACCGGAAGCCGCTTGTCCCCTTCGTAACCCCGCCGGGTTACTGGAAGCCGCTTGTCACCCTCAAAAGATAAAAAAAACACAAAAGCGCGCCCATACGGCCTTACCAGTGCAGGTATAATGGGTATAACGAAAATAACACAGGGTACTCACCCTCAATAGTTGTGTAAAGCCACAATTACTGTATACGCTTAGTCATCTGCAATACAGCTGCAGCAGGATGGTGTAGACAGACAGCGTCTGCTACCAATGCTCAAGGAGGAGATCCCAAAAAGAAAAACCACCAGGTCCCCGCGCTGAGAGACCTTCGTGACCACACTGAGCCACAGCAAGTACTTTCAGGTTTTGCAGAGGAAAAAGGAAAAAAAAACACATGCACAGTCTCTCACTGACTCTGGTCAGTGCAACACGGACTCCTGTCTGTTATCTGTGTCGGCCACACAGGTTCCTGGACGCCTCTTCTCCTCAGAGGTATCCCACAAATTTTAATACAGTCACTTTCTCTGACCTCAGTCAGTATTACTCACGGTTGTCAGACCGTCTGCTGTCCTGGCTCAGAATCGCCAGCACTGCCACACGTGCTTCTGGGAATCGCTGCCCGTGTTCTCCGCCAATTGTAGGGATTTCGACTCGCTCAGGTGCAGCGGGAGACAATTATGAGGCAGGTTTTCCCAAAGTCCATGAGGTTTATTTGCTTCATAAACCATAACTCAGCATATCACCAACATAGCCTCTAGCTTAGGCCAAAAGATCATAAACGTCCGTGGCTTCAGACTCGGACCGAGAGTCTCAGCACATGCTGGGAGGTGTAGTCCTTCCCAAATACAACGAATACATAGTCCAGGGCAATGTCCCGAGCAGCGCTCTATCTGCAGCCGCAGACCCAGGAAGGCTTCTCCTTCCTTAGCACACAGGCCACTCTCTGTAGTGTCCCACCTGGACACAGGGAAGTCTGTCCACACTCTGACAGACACACTCTCACATGTGCTAAACACCTCAATTACATAGCCCTGTATCCACACCCACAGGTGATCACATGGCTATGACCTCCCTAAAGGTTCTATTTCACACAGACACACACAGGCTTCCCTGATACAGTGTAACAGAAATATCAGCAGTACCTCTGCTGATCAATACACCCTGGAGCATCCCAAGGCCACCCACCTTGAGACACATAATGGTCATTTAGGACCCTGCTCCTGTTACCACACTGAATATGCCTGTACACCCGTCCTGGGACACCCACACAGCGCCCCCTAGCGGATACAGTGGTCATTACACCACAGGATGTACTGTATGTTATATGTTCTGTATGTCTTTTTTTTTTTACACTCACCACATTAGCCAGATGATGGGAATACTACTTTCCCATCATCCGCTAATACTGTCACTGTAGCGGGCATAGCCGGATGGGACAAGTAGTCCCATCGGATGATGCCCGCACAGCCACCGCACAGCGCCAGCACAGCCCACACAGGCCTCGCACAGCACCGGCACAGCCCACACAGGCCCCACACAGCACTGGCAGAGCCCAGCACATCCCCGCACACACACACAGCCCCACAGACCCCCGCACACATTCTCCACATACATAGTCTCCGCCCACACACATTCTCTGCCCATTACTCACATTTCCCATAGACTTACATTGGACTCGCTACTCGTTACGAGTACCCGAGTATTAGGAGCTACTCGTAACGAGTACAGCGAGTCCGAGTATTTCACTATTCGCTTATCCCTAAATGTTATTTAATATTTGATTATGGTAATATCTTTTTATAGCATGACTGTCACATTTACTCCAGACCGTGAGAGAAGGAGTGCAAAAGAAGGTTGATAAAAAAAGGGAAAATGAAACCTTCTCTTCAATATTCAAAGCCAAGATACACAATCTCACACTTACTTTCCACAGACACCTCCCAACCAAACTGCAAAAGTCATTAAAGACCAACTTCTGTGCAGTTATTTTTGTAACTCTGGCTAAAGAAAGAGCAACCTGTGACGGTGACGGTATAACGGTTCTTACCAGAAGAATGTCTCACCGACTTGCGCAAGGAAGAGAAAGATGATGTCATTCTGCAATCACAGATAGGGCCACAGAGAAGACCCCACAGCCAGGGATTGAGATCACATTTGTGAAAAATGTTTACCACCTAGCTAACATCACTTTAATTCATGTACACATCTGTTCTGAACATCCATATATGCTTTTTATTGAATTGTGTCCTCCTCAACAAATAACATGTGATGTCCCGAGTCCTCACAACTAATAATTCCTCAGCAGAAAGATAAACCCCCATTAGACAGGACATCTTTATTACTTCAACATGTATGCAGCAGCCTGAATGCTCAGCATTTAATTAGCTTTATCTTTCTAATTTATGGTGTTTTCTAATGGTCTTCGCCTGTGATTCCTTGGAATTGGGTACTATAAAGTCATGCAAAAAAGTATGCAGAAAATAAAAACATTAGTGCAGGGATGAATATATACTGTATCTAGCAGTACGAAAGCTGGCAACAAAGTCATTATAAGGCCGGGGTCACACTTGCAAGTGTGGTGCGAGAAACTCATGCGAGTGTCTTGCATCAATACCAGGCACTGCCACCGGCACTTGGGACCGGAGTGTGCGGCCAGTGGCAGATTATAATGAGGTCAATCTGGGCGGTAGCCCAGGGCCCAGTGGTGTGGGGGGGCCCACCAGCCAGGGTAAATTGCCCCATTATAATACGCCACCATAGCGCCACCCCCCCCATGCACCGACCCCATCCTCGCCCTCCCAGACAGACCCACCGGCCACCGCAGCCCCACTCTCTTTTTATATTTGCATATTGTGTCGTGGCTGACCACCACTGTTGCCGTGCGCGCTGGGTTATGTTCGTCATTTTTGCTGTATTTATTGTGATGGATCTAGGCTGCTGTGCACACACACAGCAGCCCCGCCCTTCCCCAGGCTTTATAATTTGTGCATCTGTGTCTGAATCTGCATCGCCCTTCATCTGTGTTTGCTGGTTGGGCAGTGTGTGGAGGTTTAACCTGAGATGTCTGTGTTCAGACCTGCTTGGCCTTTATCTGCACTTGTTTCATCTGGCTGCATGGGAGCGATTCAGACATGTTTCAGGTACATTTGTAATAGATATGGTCTTGCTTTTAAAATATTCAGGAAGCCGTAATGGCACAGTGAGTAATAAAAAATGTAGAGTAGGACCCCCCCACATGAGATTGCCTTGGCGCGGCGGGGTGGCTCAATGTATTGATCAATATTTTGCCAAATGTCTCATTTTGATTACAGTTAGATGTCAATATGTGCATTGCACTTCATGTTATGCGTTCTGACCATCGGCAGCACTGGCTTCTCTCTTTTTATATCCACACTGATGAATCCCTGCTCTGTGCGCACAGGACCTGTGATGAGGTCACAGGAGGGGAGTAGTCAGGAGTCACATGATCAGGGGCCTTGCGCCGCACATGTGCGAGATGTATGGAGCGGATCCACACGTGTGCGAGCTGTATGGAGTGGAGCCGTGTGTATGCGTGGTGTACAGAGCAGAGCCGCGCATGTGCAGTGTGTACGGAGCGGAGCCGCACATGTGCGAGGTGTGCGGAGTGGAGCTGCACGTGTATGAGGTGTACGGAGTGGAGCCGCATGTGTATGAGGTGTACGGGCGGAGCCACGTGTGTATGGAGCGGAGATGTGTACAGAGCAGAGACGCGTGTGTACGAGGTGTACAGAATGGAGCCCTGTGTGTACAAAGTGTATGGAGCTGAGTCGTGTGTTTACGGAGCGGAGCAGCATGTGTACGATGTGTATGGAGCAAAGCCGCATGCGTAAAAGGTTTACAGAGCAGAGCTATGTGTGTACAAGGTGTACAGAGCGTGGCTGTGTGTGTACAAGGTGTACGGAGCCGAGCCGCATGTGTACGAGGTCTCTGGAGTGGAGCCATGTGTGTACTGAGTGGAGCCGTGTGTGTGCGAGGTGTACGGAGCGGAGCCATGTGTGTACGAGGCATACAAAGCGGAACCGTGCGTGTATGAGGGGTGCAGAGCCATGCGTGTACAAGGTGTATGATGGGGAGCATTCATACCTCCCAACCGTCCCAGATTTTGAGAGTCTGCCCCACTGCCCCGATTGGGAGCTTACTTTTCCCATGGACACAGAAGTACACGGTGGAGCCCCGTGGAGCACTTGAAAACTCGCAAGTGACATTCCATCGGAAGTGACGTGCTGGAAGCTGACCGGAAATTAGGTAATTTCGGGAGGAGATTGTTACGGGACCATGGAGGCACTTCAGGGAATGCTTCAGATCATCACCATGTCCTCCTCCGACAGCGCAGACAGTAGGATTGCCTTGGACTTGGGGATGTCGGCCATGTGAGTGGATCATGATATGTCCTGCACCAGGAGGCTCAGGTGGGCACTACAATGTGAGCCGGACTGGTACTGTATGGTATCTTTATAGAATCTTTCTCTCTCTCTGTTCTTTCTTTCCCCTCTTTCTTTCTTTCTTCTTTCTCTTTCTTTCTTTCGCTCTCTTTTCTTTCTTTCCCCTCTTTCTTTCTCTCTCCCTCTCTGTTCTTTCTTTCCCCTTTCTTTTTTCTCTGTTCTTTCTTTCTCTTTCTTTCTCTTTCTGTTCTTTCTTTCCCCTCTTTCTTTCTCTCTCCCTCTCTGTTCTTTCTTTCTTTCCCCTCTTTCTTTTTCTTTCTCTGTTCTTTTTTCTGTCCCCTCTTTCTTTCTTTCTTTCTTTCTTTCTTTCGCTCTCTGTTTCTCTATTTCTTTATTCTTTCTTTCTTTGCCCATAATACCAGCCACTATGCCCTCAGTACCAGTCAGTGTGATCAGCAGTGCTAAATGGGTGTGGTTGGGGCATGGACATGGGTGTGACTAGTTGTGAAGTGGGTGTGGTCAGGCGGCCGGTAACAATCATCATAGTGGAAGTCGTCTGTTTCCATCAACTTTGTTATATGTGGGCAGTGGGCACCTCTAGGAAGGTGGGCATGAGATGTCGGGTCTTGTCACCTCTGCCTCACACATAAGTTACTATGAGGTGTACTTTATTCCTGCCACTTTTGTGTGTGTATATATATATATATATATATTTACTTACTCCGACCCCTATATAACCCTGCCCCTCCAACCACCGTCCACTTTCCCATGCTCCTGTTCCAATCCTGGGGTCTTTTTTGTCCCCCTTGGTCCTCCACATGTTTAACATCTGGGACATGACTAACATTGCGCAATGTGCGCTTGTTTGTCGCCAGATGCAGTGTCATGTCCAGTGTGTGAGGAGACGGCAACTTGTCTGTGGCATTAACACCTCTGCTGCCATGTTGGGTACAGCCTGTGACAAGGAGCGTCTCTTCCTGTGTATCCCAGCCACAGGCTGCACATTGGAGGCTGCTTCTTCTTTCTGGGGAAGTTCATGAAGCAAAAGCCTCTGCGTGACTCATGGGAAGTACCTTGTTTGACAGGTCATGGGTCCAGGTCAGCAGGTGATTGCAGACTATTAGCTGGTTTCGATGTTAGGTACAGGTGAGTCAGGACTAGATGTTGGGTGGAAGCCTTCCAGTATTTGTAAGGCCTCGTGCACACGCTGAGTATTTGGTGAGTTTTTACCTCAGTATTTATAAGGCCTCGTGCACACGCTGAGTACTTGGTGAGTTTTCACCTCAGTATTTATAAGGCCTTGTGCACACGCTGAGTATTTGGTGAGTTTTTCACTCAGTATTTGTAAGGCCTCATGGACACGCTGAGTATTTGGTGTTTTTTACCTCAGTATTTGTGAGGCCTCGTGCACACGTTGTGAATTTTCTGAGTATTTAACCCCTTCCAGCCCCTTGACGCACTGTATGCGTCATGAAAACTAGTGACTTCCCGATCCCGTCACATGGCCCCATCACATGACCGGGGGGCCCACAGAGTCTGAACAGCCCAGGGCCCCGGCTACCCTTAATCCACCCCTGTGTGTGGCTGCATAGAAATACATGCAGACGCACACTTCTGTCCGAGTGCCGGCAGCTGTGCCTGGTATTGATGCGCGACACTCGCGCGAGTTTCTCACATCACACTCGCAAGTGTGACCCTGGCCTAAGAAGAAGGAAGGACTTTGGTGTCCATTCCAACTCCAAACCAAACTCCATCAGGACAGTCAATGATAAGTAGGTACTTTCCTACATCACCGTATTTTGGCTTTATAGTACTGCCAAGTTGTACAAAACTGTAATATAGTACTCATAGAAACCTATAGGACTCCTTCTGCTTGATTCTAAATTCTGAGATACAAGACAAGATTAATGAAAAAAAAAATTGTTCAAAGCAACTAAACATTATGTAGCTTTAATTGTTCAAGAACAAAATAGAAAACACAATATTTGTTTCTCTTTTATTTCACATGACAGATACAATTTTCGTCACATTCCATTGGATGACATGTTTCAGAGATATTCTAGCACAAAAGCATTATAAAAAGTATACCATGATCCATCAGATGAAAGATTACACAAATATTCTTCCATATAAGCCCCACCAGCCAGGGCAGATTGATCCCTGGATGTTCAAAAAAAGCAATCATATTTTGAAAATCACTAGGATTTCAGAACCGTGCGATTTTTCATTTTTGTGCTTTTGTCTATTCCTCATCATCTTCCAAAAGTCATAACTTTTGTTTAAGTTTTCCATCGATATAGCCATATTGGTTTTGTGGGAGGAGTTGAATGTTACCATTCATCTTAAGATGTAATTTACTGAAAAATGTAAAAAGCAAATGGTATATTGGAAAAAAAATCTGCCATTGTTGGGTTTTGTGTTTGTGTAGTAATAATAACCTGGCAACGTGAATTTCTAGCATTCACAATTAAGGCAAAACTTGTACAGTTTTTTTTTTTGAAGTGGTGAAAAAAGTTTGAAAATTGGTAAAAGAAAAATATTTGGCTTGTTTCACCATTTCCATTGACACATACATTTTTTTTACATTTTTTTTCCATAGATGGAGGAGATGTGTGCGGGCTTGTTTTTTGCATGGCAAGTTGATGTTTTTATGGAATCCATTTTGTGGTAAATAGTTATGTCAGTTAAAGGGGTATTCCCATCTACAAGATCCCAATAAGTAGTAGATGTATTATTATTAGCAAATGCCTCCAATTAGAAAAGTAGTATAGTTTTTCTGATTTACTATGTTGCTTACCCCATATGCAGGGCATTGCAGTAACATAGATATGCATAGTTATCACCACTTGTAAACTGATAGTTAGTAGCTAGTGGGCATAACCATGGATACATAAGCTACTGTGAAGCCCAGAACATGGGGTAAGCGGTATAGGCTATCAGGAGAACTATACTACGTTTCTAACTGGAAATATTTGCTAATATTATAATTACACCTACTACGTATTGGGATGGCATTTTGGAGATGGGAATACCTCTTTAAGTATCACTGACCGTCATTTACAATTGCATTTACATAGTTAAAAAACAGCAGTTGTGGCAAGCTCCAGTCTGTGCTGTTACAAGAAGATGTCAGCTGTGTAACACAGCCGGCATCTGCCAGGTATGGTGCAGATTCAGATGCAGAGCTGGTTCCATACATCGGCTCCTGATGTGTACATCATAACTTGGAATATGGTTTAGGAATTGGGGCAGAATGTATATTGAATTATTATATAACATCTGTTCTGCGCTGTATCAATATATCACAGCAACTGTGTTTTCAGAACCATCCCTGCACATTTAGGAAGTGACTTGTAACGTGTAGACATGAGCTGGCTACTCATAATTCCAGAAATATGCTCTTTTTTATCCATCATGGCTTTTACATAGAGGTGCGGTTCACAAAATTAAATTAAATTTACAATATTTTGGTGTGATCAACAATTGCTATAAAACACATCAACACACTGGGTACGTGCAGCATTGCTAAGAAACAAAGTCACTAATAAATGTGTTATACAGGAGCTTCTCACAAAATTAGAATATCATCAAAAAGTGAATTTATTTCAGTTCTTCAATACAAAAAGTGAATCTCATATTATATAGAGTCATTACAGAGTGATCTATTTCAAGTGTTTATTTCTGTTAATGTTGATGATTATGGCTTACAGCCAATGAAAACCCAAAAGTCATTATCTCAGTAAATTAGAATACTTTATAACACCAGCTTGAAAAAATGATTTTAAAATCCAAAATGTTGGCCTACTGAAATGTATGTTCAGTAAATGCACTCAATACTTGGCCGGGACTCTTTTTGCATCAATTACTGCATTAATGCGGCGTGGCATGGTTATTTCAAATTCTTTGGATGGCAGATTCCACATTTTATTAGTAGAACGCCACTGAGGATTATTTTCAGAAACTTGGTCAGGTTGGAGTACTGGCAAGGAATACAAATTAGTATTGACAAAAGAAGGACACCTTTGGGATAAATGGTCGCCTGAGCATAATCTGATAATCTCACCAGTATATTCTTGGTGAACGAAGTTCCAAAGGAAGTGGATAAGAGAGCAATTTGGACTTTAATAGTAGACGAAGAACCTTCTCAAACCCTTCCTGCAAGGTTCCGAATCACACACCATCTGGATAAAAAGCTTATTTCTGGAGGAAACCTTAATAGAAGCAGACCCTCTGATTCATGAGTACTGAAATAGCTGCACCTGAAGAAATACTGAGCGTCGACTGTGTCAAGATTCAAAAAAGGGGAACAAACAGAAATGTGTGACAACAGCCACTACATGACCTAAAAATACAGTGACCCATGGGCCACAGTCAGACGGCCGTATAAGTCATACTGTGATCGGAACGCAGTGCTTGGACTCACCCCAGCTCTACCGACCGGAGCATGCAGCAGCTTCATATATTTCTATGCAGCTGTTTCGTTTGAGTCAGAAGAACAGCAGCCAGTCCGAGCACTATGGTCCGATTTTTGTGTTGCATGCATGACACTCAGTATATGAAGGAGTTATAAAGAAAAATGAGTTCTTTTTTGAATCCTTGGGGACATTTTTCTCAGGGTGACGATTAATTATAATTCTTCACGGTAGAGGAGAGGTAACGGTTTACAGACACACAGCTATGACACAGTTCTGGGCTGGAGTTGATCACAGGGGTTTTATTCAAGCATCTTTTCATCACATAGAACCACTTCTCTTCATGCAATGCTTCCTCCACATATATGAAAGTCTCCTTACAAATAACTTCTCTTCACACACAGTGTCTTAACCTAAGCAGAACTGTACCTTTCTCATGCAGTGAGGTTTCGGGGAGGGGATGAGTCCGGTGCTGTAGCTCTGTCACTTCTGTCTTGAGGTAATAAAGATGCTCCTGGCTGTCTTTGCTGCTTCTTTGATTAGAGAAATCGCTTCTCTGGAAGAACTGGTCAATACAGCTTGTCTCATTTCAGTCTGACAGGAGCAGACTCTCTAACACACACACCTTACTCTTTGATGTCCCGAATGCAATAACAACTTTCCCAGTATCCCTTGGAGCTGAGCTAACTAATCTCTGTCTGCTATAGCCATTTTATCCCCTATAGTTGCTGCATGATTCTAAATCAACAGTGCAGCTTCTATCGGTCACATTTGTCCGAATGATAGAACCGTGTTTACTGCGCCCTTAGAAACATATACAGTACTAGATTATGGCCCGATGCTATCGCATCGGGAGGATGCGATAGCATCACACCTCTTGCCATGTTAACCCTCAACACACACACTCCACTCACCTTTCACCATCTCCACTCACTCTTTCACTCCACATACGACCCCTTCTCTCACTCCATCTCTCATACTCACGCCGTCATCGCCGCTGCTCCACGATCCCCGACATCTTCTTCCGCCGGCGCCATCCTGGATCCAGACGTTGTCCACGCCGGCGACATGTTCTTGCGGCGACGCCATCTTGAGTATCGTGAAATCCCGCGATAATCAAGATGGCGTCGCCGCAAGAACATGTCGCCGGCGTGGATGACGTCGGGATCCAAAATGGCGTCGGCGAAATCTCGCGAGTTTTCGCCGACGCCATTTTGGATCCCGACGTCGTCCTCGCCGGCGACATGTTCTTGCGGCGACGCCATCTTGAGTATCGCAGGATTTCGCTGATCCAAAATAGCATCGCCGCAGGAACATGTCGCCGGCGTGGATGCGGTCGGGATCCAAAATGGCGTCGGCGAAATCTCGCAAGTTTTCGCCGACGACATTTTGGATCCCGACGTCCTCCATCCACGCCGGCGACATGTTCTTGCGGCGACGCCATCTTGACTATCGCGGGATTTCGCCGATCCAAAATGGCGTTGCCGCAAGAACATGTCGCCGGCGTGGAGGACGTCTGGATCCAGGATGGCGCCGGCGAAAGAAGATGTCGGGGATCGTGGATCAGCGGCGATGACGGCGTGAGTATGAGAGACGGAGTGGGAGAAAGGGTTGTATGTGGAGTGAAAGAGTGAGTGGAGATGGTGAAAGGTGAGAGGAGTGTGTGTGTTGAGGAGGATTGGTGTGTTGAGGGTTAACATGGAAAGAGGTGTGCGGTGACGTCACCGGTTACAACTGGACGGAAGTTGTTACAACCGGAAGCTGCTTAGGGCATTTATTATTATAGATAAGTATAGCAGACTAACACCTATAGTGGTCTACAAGAGAGCATCCTTAGTTTATACAGTCCGTTTGGCCAGGCAGACTCCTTTAAAACTAAAGTACTCTTATCTTTTTCTAATTAGGAAAATGGCATCGCTCCAGATCTAGTGAGGCTGGACAGAGAACATATTGTCTACGCTAAGATTCTTGACCTGATCCGATTTGTCTGCGGGATGACAAGATGGAACTGTGAGTTCTCAAGGTTCTTTCCTAGGAGTTGCAGACATCCACGCTTTTATGAAACCGGGCCAGCAAAAAAGAAAAAAATCATCCTGTATTTCCGGAATTAACAGATGTTAAAATAAATCAGCCCATTACTGAAATCGTTATCTACATCTCATGCACTCGGTGATCTGTAAAGTCAGTGACCGAGTGCACTGTCACTAATTAATGGAATAACATAATGAACCTTGTGCTTCATGGAAAGCATCAAAGTAGCATCATTAATCTCTGGCTAAAATCTCTTGTAATCAAACACATAATCACGGAACATCATATCATTCGAGGATCTCCATATAATTGTGGGATAATCTGCTTCCAGCAGACCGGATCGGACCTTGCTGGCAATGCAGCAAAGCAGATTTAGCCCATGTCTGATCTCTAACTACTGCGTCATTTTCTCTCCAGCCCCTTAGTATAATATTTCTCTTTTTTGTATATTTCATGCAGATGTTTTGTGGTCAGTGCTTCTGGGAGCCAGATGCTAGAGACCGCCATCCCCTCCCTATCCGTGTGTGACAAGCCTCCTTTGCCCAGTGTCTATACCAGCATTCTTGCTCATCGCTCCCTCTCTCCCATCCCACTCTCCTGTATGCTGTCATCTGCCCCTATCACCCCCTCCACTTTTTATGAGCGTTGGCCAAATGTATCCCACGGCCTCACTTATTAAAGAAATATTGCAAGCAGATGTGCGCAGAAAGGAATATGCACCCTTTCAATGCCGCATATTCCGTTCTGAACGCTACCATTTATTTGCAATGTCCCTTTTCACAAATAACATTTTTTTATGTTTTCTATGCATGCGAAATCCGAGCAGTATATATGTTTATTCCTTGGTGATTTGCAAAACTTAACAGCTGCAATAGTTTAACAGTGGATGGGGAGAGGAAAGGGGCTGCCTCAAGGATATACATGGCATGGGTGTGTAAGCTATGTCCTGCCAAATACTGAAAAGTGTAGGCTGTGCTGGAAACATGTACAATAAGGGGGAGGAAGGATGGAGGAGGGTGGTATTATATATATAATGGATAATGGGGGTTTATTGTCTTATTTAGTGGAGTGTGCGGAGAACTTTGGAAAGGGGTGCAATTCTAAGTATGAACACCAGGTGGCAATGTGGTTCTGTGACCCATTAGGTGAATGTGCAGGGATTTGGCACAGATGTGTTTGGCAGCCATAAAGCATGTGTCTCTGATCATTCCCAGATGTGGCATTACAGCCTTATATGGAGAGAGATTGACTGCAGACATTGCCTGTGTCAGATGCTCGCTCTTGGAATTATTGCAGCAGTTGAGTCTTCAAAGTAAAAATGTGAGGTGCAGAGGATTCATGTTCATAAGTTCCATAAGTACAAAGGGAAAAAAAGTGTCCCCCGGGGCACAATGCAAATTATATATATATACACACACACACACACACACACGATATAGTTGGCTAGGCGTCTGCATATTTTCAATCTGTGACAATTATGGATTCAGTTCTACATATCTGTACAGACGGAGCTTAGGACCACGGATACAAAAAAGAATACTATTATTTGTCCTGTTCATTTCTACACCCTCTAGTGACACCATTCATATTACTGGTGACTACCCTCCTCTAACGCTCAATTGTCACGGTTGTTTCAACCAACGGTATAAGCTAATAGTACTTTGTAACATATCCTATCAGAAAAAGACCCTTCTTTCTCCACTTATGAGCCAACTCAATCCCCCCTCAAGCCACCTGAGCTCACCATTTAAAAATCAGTTATAAAAGGAAACAGACGGCAAGCTCACAGAAGAGTCAGATAACAGCTCCTATTTAAACCTATGGGATGAGAACACTGGGACGAGACACTGCATCTTCTAGCAGGAAATTCTGGAGCTGGATTCACATCTACACTGCTCAGTACTGAGTATATTGTCCTCCGTGCCGCTGTCTGTGTGCTGGTCAGCGATAGAAGTACCAGAATCCATCATTTTTCTGTACTGTGCATGGGAGGCATCATAGCGGCTAGTCCCCATCCATTAGCTCAGAGACAAATAAAAATTAGAGATAGAGGCTGCAAAGGAGAAAAATAATTACAACTGCAGGATACAAGTCATTTGGCTTGAAAAAGTATTATTCCTCATGAACACACGACAATACCTGCTCTATTCTAAAAAGCTGACTGAAATGACAGGTATTCAGTCATGGCATGTGCAGGAGGACCATTAACAGTTTCCTAGCTATGTTTGAGTTTACTTAGAGTTGTACACAGCACCTCCTAAACTGCAAATGTCACTGATCAGAGTCAGAGCTTTAAACTTCTCTGTCCCAATACAAAATCTACAAGAGAACCATAATAATCACTGATGGACACAGACAGAAGCCCCTGTGCAAGAACAATACATGGGCCCTTTACAGTCCAATAGTGCATGATAATGCTCAATTCCACCTGCTTTGGAGATGCATGCGGCCCCCTTACATCTTGGGCCCCTGTATGGCTGCACAGGCTGCACCAATGATATGTCCGCCCCTGATTCTGATGTTTTATTATGTGTCCTTTGGTCCCCTTTAGGCATCATGCCTGTGACCAAAGTTCATTGCATTCCAGTTGAAAACATGAGAAAATTTATTTCGTATGACGTAAATAAGTTTGTTTGCTATAAAATAGATATCAAATTTACACCATTACCACAAAAAAGGCTAAACTTCAAGGAGCAAGGGAGGAAATTCTGCAATCAGAATAAGGAATGAATGTGCTTGTGGGATAAATGTGTAGATCTTCTATACAAACTATGGAAATTTGGAAACAAGCAGTAAACCTATTGCAGATATCATTCAGGACATTTGTGCAAATGTTTACCTATCTAAATCAGCAGCGATGTTGTCACACCCGATCTTCTGTTGTGTATTTCCAACCCCTGCTGCTTCTGTGTATGTTAATAAATAGTCCAATGGGCCTCGATGCAAGATTTGGACTGGGGCCCTACCCCATCCTGGTATATATGTCCCTCCATCCTGGCCCCATCCTGGTTTATATATATGTTCTCTATCCTGCTATATATGTTCTTCTTCCTGGCACCATCTTTGTATACAAATCTCCCATGCTAGCATATATGTTCTTTATCCTGGGCCCCATCCTGATATATATGTCCCCCATACTGGTATGTATGTCCTCTGTGCTGGTATATATTTCCTCCATCCTGGTATATATGTCCCCTCTCCTAGTATATATGTCCCCCATGCTGGTATATATGTCCCCCCTCCTAGTACAGTATATATGTTCCCCATCCTGGTATATATGTCCCCCCTCCTGGAATATATGCCCCCTCCTCCTGGTATATACGCCCCCCTCCTGGTATATATGTCCCCCATGCTGGTATATATGTCCCCTGTCCTGGTATATGTGTCCTCCATACTGGTATATATGTCCTTCGGCCTGGTATACATTTCCTCTATCCTGGTATATCTGTCCCCCCTCCTGGTATATATGTCCCCCCTCCTGGAATATATGCCCCCTCCTCCTGGTATATATGCCCCCCTCCTGGTATATATGTCCCCCATGCTGGTATGTATGTCCCCTGTCCTGGTATATGTGTCCTCCATACTGGTATATATGTCCTTCGGCCTGGTATACATTTCCTCTATCCTGGTATATCTGTCCCCCCTCCTGGTATATCTGTCCCCCCTCCTGGTATATCTGTCCCCTGTCCTGGTATATAAGTCCCCCATCCTGGTATACATGCACCCCATCCTGATATATATCCTCGGTCCTAGTATATATGTCCCTCATCCTGGTATATGTCCCCCGTTCTTCCGCTGTTCTTTAATGCATAGAAAAAAAATAAACAATTATACTCATCTTCCCCCCACTCACCCGCTGCGCAGCGTCCACTTCTGAAGCCAGCTATTGACTTCAGCGTGCAAGTGAGGGGAGCGCATGACGTCACTGACACATGCACCCTGATGTCAGCTGCTGGCCTCTGATTGGCCGGCAGTGTGTATTGTTGTGCACAGACCCAGCCAGTCTCTGCACCACAATACACTTGAGTTGAACATGCTTTTGAGGATGCACATCCAGTTGATGTTTGAGTTGGTCTCGGTGAGCCCTTCACCTGCCAGTCCCGGTAGCTGTCAGGACCTCTGCAACCGCGGTCTTATATTTGTGTTTGCAGGCTCTCCACAGTCAGTGGTCAGCTTTACATTCAGGCACTATATAGGTATAAGCATCAGCCACCAGTATAGTAAACAGAGGTGCATGCTTGTAATAAAAGATCCATAAACAGGACTTTGTTGCTGGTTTACAAACAGCTAGTTGGAAACCATAAAGTCAATATTGTTGGTTCTATTAATTGTATTAGGTAATATTTAGGTAATATGGAAATATCCCGTATAATTTTATTTAGCTGAGCTGTAGACAGTATTAAAGTATACAAGGTATAAAAATAAAGAAAATAAACATAAGAAGTTCCATCTTCATGAGTCACACATACCATAAAAGAGACAAACTTTAATGTTGTCGGGACAAACAAATGGGCCCAACATGCAGTTGCAGTATGAAAAGTCCATTCAGAGGGATGGAGTCTCTTGGTATATCCTTTATTTGTGTAAAATAAAATCAGAACTATAGACGGATTCAATCTGAATGGTGTATTTTACACAAATAAATAACATACAAAGAGACCCCGTCCTCCTGAACTGACTTTCTGAAAGTGACTGAATATTGGGTCCATTTTTACGCAACACAACACTTACCGGTATCTTTTTCTTTTTTACACTTGCATATAAAAGTAATGAAGGTCTATTACACAGGTCTTAGACATGATATGTTCTGTGGAGATGATTTGTTGAAAAAGAAGGGACCCCCTGTAACTCTTTGCAGACTGCAAATCTGGGAAGATGATGTGGAATTTTATCTATATGGAAATTCATTCCAATGTTGCAATTATTCATGGTGTATATAGATTTATGTGTATTTTCCATTTAATGCTCTATTTAACATAACTGTAGAGTTTACTGGATCAGAACCAAACCCTAAATAATTCATTATTAGAATTGTTTTGCTAAGGGTGTTTTCACATTGCATTTAGTGATATGCTTGGTGGCATCGTCAGGGCATACGTCCGAACCCCAAGCAGAAAATGGGATTCGGACATATGCACCGACGGGGCCATAAACTGTAATGGTGCCGAGAGAGCAAACGAGCGTTCTGATGTGCATCATTTTTGGGAGTGTGTCCCTACTGGAGGTGGACACTCAGGCCCAGTCTACTACATCTGTGTGTCCTCCTCTTGTAGGTGTGCACCCTCGAAAATTATGCACATCAGAGCGCACATCTGCTCTCCCGGCACCATTACAGTCTAGGTCCCATCGACGCATATGTACAAATCCCGTTTTGTGGGAGGTTCAAACGTATACCCTGAGAGGACCACCGAATCATCTGTTCTCAGCGCCGCTCCGGTTGGTCTCCAGCAGTTTTATGTTTGCCGGATCGCTCCAGTGCTTGCTTGGCTATCTGGAAGTCACTACTCAATGTAGGTCTATGAGACCAGAACACGAGCACACAACACAGCTTTCATAGACTTACATTGGGAACTAATGACCGTTACCTCTGACTTCCTGTCAGTCACAAGTTGCCATCACAAGATGGTGGTGAGGGAGGGGAGCGACGCCGGGAAGACTAGAAGAGGGCACCTAAGGAGTATAATACTAGGTGCAGTAAACTGACATTAGTGGCACCACTCCAGAGCTGCAATTAAATAAAAAACCAAAACACCAAAGTGGCGCTTTAAAGGATTAGTTTCAACATCACTAATGCTTACAATTGTAAAGTGCTTGAAAAAAAACAAGCAACTTTGCTATTTGCTTCATATTAAAAATCTTTTCTGTTGTCAATTTTACATTTTATTGGTTAATACTTTTTGGTAGGTTACCAGCCACTACTGCAGTCTAGAAGTGGTGTCCAAGAATGTGCTGTGCTTACAAGCCCTTTTTAATAGAATTTGTAAGTACTGATCTAATTGTCCAGAACACTGGAGTGCACTTTCTAGTCAGCTTAGTGCCCCTGCTCTCCGCCTGTACTGCAGAGGTAAATCTGCTTCTGTCTGCAGCACCACAGACTGCACAGGTTGTCCCACCGGTGCAACTATGTCGCTGGATTAAACTTGTCAGTCATTAGCAGCGCATCGCACCTCAGCAAACATGAATCTGCACGGCAGAGCCATGGCCCACTCTAGAAGATGAAACATGAGACCAATCCTTTAAAGGGGATGTCCAGTCTTAAGCTACAAGTTTGCAGTCACTCTATATGCCAGCAGACTTGTGAATCCTTACACAACGACCACTGCACAATGTAAGGATTCTCTGGTGCCGGGGACACGAGCAGGCGGCCATGTGACTGCAAGTACGTGATATGCATACTCTCGGCCACAATTTGACTATTTGACTAGACTGTTTCCGACTTCCTTGTAGACATATGCATTGAGCGAGGATACACACGTCTTCTCAGCACATGACCAGATGTATCTAAATCACATACTTGTGATCATGCTCCCGCCGCTCCCGGTGCCGGCACTGGAGAATCCTCACAGTGTGCTCTGTGCGCAATGTTAGGATTCACAAGTCTGCAGTCACACGGAGTGATTACAGACTTGTAGTATATAACTGGACAACCCCTTTAAGCAACATTAATCACTGCCCTTGGGCACTTTACAGAATTGTTATTTGGTCATTGTTTGGTACACCAAAAGGGAGGCATCGCCCCGTCCATCCTAACTGACCCTGTGCTTAGCCGAAGCCTCACCCCGCAGTCAGTGAGTTCCCTGTATTTAGTGGAAAGTGCGCAACAATGTAACACAATTTATATTAATAGTGTCAAATGTGATGGTTTAGAATACACTTTAGTGATCTGTTCATTAATAACAATGTTAATAACAGTCATACTAATAATGATGTAGCATTCATTATTCCGTTACATTAATGTGTCATTTTTTGATTATTATTTTGCTATTTCCAAAAAGAAAATGCAACTGGGCATCAACTCTGACACCATCCTCCGCCAGCTCCTTAATTTCCCTTATGCTCTAACCTCTCAGCATGAGCAGCCCCAGAGATGTCCTGTACAATTCCCCTGTCTGTGTCACAATGAAAACTTGCCAGGCTGACCCTCCTTTTTCACAAGGACCATCCTCTCCAAATTTCACTCCCCTCCCTGTGTTAGGCTGCTCTGCCCCTCTCTGAGCTGTGTGTGTGTGAGCTCTGCATTCCCAGCAGCGCAGCACTCAGCAGCATTGTCAGGCTCTAGCTAAACTTCCAGTTCCCCTCCTGCCTGGGATACAGGGGGCACCATGAAGATGCTGAGGGGAGACCTCCCTCTGACCCTACTGCAACTATACCTTTTGCTAGGAGGTGGCACAGCACAGCAGGGCCAAGGTCAGGGCCCCGTTAAGGAACCATCCCTACCTGGCACTGGACCTGGTACTGAGATCTTTTTCCCCCCACCAGACAGAAAATCTTCCTATCAAGGTAACATTACATGATATTTGGCTTTCCAGTTACTTCTCTCTATCTTCAGACTGATAATAATGATCATAACGTTTAGCGTTTGCCAAGTCGAAGTAACATCTCCATCCCATCACCAGCAAATTTTGGGGGAATGCGAATCAGTAGGCTAAGTAATGTGTGCTGGAAATGATAGATATATGGAAGTGTGTCTGATTCTGGCTTCTTATATTTACTGTTTTCGTATAGTTTTCTTCTTTTATGACTTTATATTATCAGATATTTAGTTTTATTTTTCATCGCAACCTTAGAATCTGGATTATTTGGCGTTAACACATTACCTTCCTTTAATCAGCGTAATGCCCCGCATACAGTTGTCCATAGATTGCGCAGAGGTAACATGTCCACCCATATCTGAAATTTGGAGAAAAAAAAAGATAATATTTTGGGCGGAGCAATTAAAACGGAGATTTTGGGAGGAGACACCACAAAAGACACAATGAGGCAAATACTAGCCAATGACTATGTATACATAAACTGTATACTGTGTGTAGGGACCCTGGAAAAAATGAATAGTTGGCTGTTTTTTTTGCACTTTCCATTCAAGAATGTGGATGTAGAATTAATTTAGTGAATTCTTTGTGAACTTTGTATAATTACATGTAGTTTTAAATATTTAAACTTTACATCTATGTTGACAGTGTGGGCAAAATCAAATTTTGGGAAAAATCCAAACTACTATCACTATACATAGCGAGTCATTATGTATTTTCAGCCGACTATGTTGTAACCTATAAATTGAAATCTTAAAACTAAATATATTATATGTATGAATATGATATATAACAATTTTATTATCCCATTAGAGTCAGAAATTTTGGCCTTTAAGAACAAAACATTTATTTTATTTTTCTTCATTTGCAGTTATAACCTTTTTAACCTTTTGTTCAACATTAGCTATATGAGACAACGGACACAAGTCATCATTTTGGGATTTATTGAAGTCACTTTTCTTGTTTCTTTTTTTGTCTTGTTTCTTTCTTTTCCTCTTTTGTTTTTTTTCTTTGTCTTTTGTCTTGTCTAGTCTCGCTGATGTTTTTTTGCCATAAATTCTTCAAAAAGGAGCACGTGGTTCATGAATTTGTCAAAAATTCTCTTTATTTTTGTCTTCAGTCAGTTTAGTTTTGTGACTATTCACCACCAAAAGTCACAAATGTTTTGAAAAATTGCAAAAATTTGAGAAACTGGACGCTTCACAACCTTTTTTCCAGGATGTGACCTAAATGAGATTTGCTGAAACAAATATGACATTTGGTAAAAGTCACATTTTATGACACTGTCTAAAACATCTGGATAAGCAAAGTTACAGAGGTAAAATAAAAGAAAAGGCTTAAAAAGAAAGGCAACTTAAAAAGTGCATCAAAACATATAGAGATTAAGGTGCAAATACTAAAGTCACTAAAATGGAGCAGAATAACTCTAGAAAACTGGACTTTGCTTTTCGTTGCAAGACTAGGGTTCTTTATCAGGCCTTTCAGCTGTCAGGGTTTTCTTGGGTGTCACCTGGATTTTATAGCCAATCACCTGGTCACCTTCGCTATTGACCCAATGACTCAACCGTCAGAAGATCTTGCTGTGTTGTTGAGTCATGCTTCATGCTTTGTGGGACACAATCTGCATTCTACCTCAGATCTCATGAAGGACAGATAGACGACTATAGATCCAGCCAATCGGCTGCTGTGCTCTGCTAATGTGCAATGCTGCCATCTAGTGGCCTCCATTCTGAAATTTTTTTGTACCACTAGGAGAAGGTAGCTGTCAGCAATGACACTGCTCCTCTTCACTTCTCTTACCACAGAGGTTGGCGGCCCCTAATTGTGTGTAGGTTAGGATCTCCTAATTATATAAATATATACTATTTGGTTTGGGAAAAAAAGAGTGGTTGGGAAGTGATTATAGTCTCCTCAGCAATAAAACTGCAATACTAAGAAGGAAAAGTTCTGCAATTCTGGAAATCATAGGATGGATATACAAATGATGGAAAAATGGAAACAAAATTTTAATTTTAATTTTAAAAATATCTCGATTTATTCAGTATCAAGTATAAGCACCACGTGCAGACATCGTCGTACTTACACGCCTTGGCAGATATCAGTGGGCATATTAAAAGTTATCTGAGGAATGTTCTGCCACCCTCATCAAGACCCATCCCTTTACAATTGCCAATTAATGACATCCGAGATGTGCTCAATAGGAGACAAGTGCGGAGATGCTGCAGCCTATAGTAGCATGTTTAGGCCACACAGGTGACAAGTCGCCTGCTTTTTAGCGTTCCTCACTCAGCCGTCAATGTAGTTCACCATGACTGTGACTGAAACACAGACACGTCTACATTTTTTCCCGTTTGCTTTCCTTGGGCCTGATCGGCCTGCAACGGCACTGCAGATGTATTGTAGCCTTATACCACTCCCTTAACTACACCCATTTATACCACATCCCATAAAGACCACTCCCATTTGATATAGAACACTGAGTATCAGCGTTGAGATCTTTCCCAGGATGACCTTTCTACTTTATGTAGGTGTTAGGGGTAAAGTAATCCTACATGAATATATTAGGAAATTGTATACATAACAATTTCCTTGTACAATTTTCTATCATGACCCTGGAGATCTGTTAGTAGAATAAGACCTTTGTGCCTGGAGAAACAAGGGATTTTATAAAATCACTGGCTCATCACCCTATACCACCGTGTCATTGGACTAGGCCACTGGGATTGTATAGAGAACCTAAACTAATAACAATGAAAACTAGGTCAGTACAAATGGCTGCAAAAGTACTATAATGGCCATCGTTCATAAATGATGTCTATTAATTTAAGAGATATTGCTGGTATTGCTGATCCACCGATGTCTTTGATACACTGAACATACTTTGTGATAGGAACGGCGGAACGCACTAAATAAAATAAATAATAAAGTACGTTCACCGCTCGGGGTCCACCGTGCAGAAGGTGTTATAACTGCTGCTGAGTAATGGCAGATGTGCTATCTGGCGGTATAATGCGCACGGGGTTAAACGTCACCCGGGTGCGCAGAGCAATCACTGTTTAATCACAGAAATGCCAGTAGGGGTAAACACAAAAAGGCTGAGCCTGTTAGCGTCACAGGTCTCAGATATATGCACACACGGTATCAGGTCACAGGTGCAGGACCAAAGGCAGAAGGAACCTCGTCCGTCTAGACCTACCGTGTGTGCGGCGTCGCTACTGTGGGCGCCAAAGAGAGCTGCAACTGCAGCGCGGCGTAGGACACCGCCGTGAGACGATAGTGCCGTGAGGGTAGCACAATCGGACGCTAGTGTAGAGGCGCGGTGTGCACAGTGGCCTAAGGCTAGCCACTGACTGGCGCTGACTGCTGAACTAATTATGGCGCCCCCAGGAGTATGGTCGCCACAATGGCATTGCCTTCCTCCAGGGAGGTGATGTCAGGCTTGGAGGCAATGAAGGGTCTCTCTAACAGTTAATCATTTACATGCAACACGCTCCCACTCCAGGTCAGCAAAGGGAGCTCTGAACCAGGATTGGGGGAGGAGCGCGCTCTGAGGGCCAGGAGGGCAAATAGTTAGTTAGTGTGAGGAGGGCAACGAGTGTAGACATGTGGAGAGAAGCTGGAGGTTGAGCTGAGGACAGAGAGCTCCCTCCCCGTGATAGCGCATGATCTGGAGACTGGTCTCCACGGTTGTATGGATACTGAAGGTCCTGCAACAGAAACCAGAGGAATAGGAAGCTGTAAATGCTCTATTCCCAACTAAGACTCGGAGGCACAACAACGACAGGTGAGCCAAGAGAGATAGAGGGCTACAGCTGTCTGCCATACGAGGTAGTTCTAAGAGAAGATAAGAAGGAGGAACTTCAGTCTAACACAGTACTGGATGTACCTCAAGCCAGCGCTAGGAAGGAGACTACACAACCCATCTGATAGAGAGATCCCTGAGTTGCTTCCAGGCTAGCCTGCTCCTGTGCCATCTGTAACCAGGACCCTGGACTGCGTTTGCCAAGTAAAGGTAAAGAAACTGCACCCTGTTGTATCCTTGCCTCCTTCCTGCAACATCCTCAGCACTGCTACATCTCTGTGCCAAACACTGCACCCTCTTCCTAAACATTCCGCTACACTGCCCTGGGACCAACAGCCCTACCTGTGGAGGGCTACAACATCATTGCTGCACTACACCATCTGTCACAGAGGATCTGCTTGCGGCGTCGGCTTAACACCTCCCTTGCTGAACACCACAGGTGGCGTCACAAATCACTTATAAACTTTATTCCCAACTCAACCCCTTTTACATGGGTGCCCAGGGCCACGGACCGGGTCACCGCTGCTGTGACAATCCCCTCTGAGAGACTGGCCCGGTACCGAGTACTCCACAGCCCTGGGAGGGCAACCCATTTTGACGTCATGAACAGGATTACGGAGCCCGGTATCCCCGGGTCCTGTGTGCCAGAGACTGTTGTGTGCTATAGACTGTGTGCGAAATTGGCGTCATTGCCGCCATTATCCCGCTGATTGGTTTAAACACAAAAAGGCTGAGCCTGTTAGCGTCACAGTTCTCAGATATATGCACACACGGTATCAGGTCACAGGTGCAGGACCAACGGCAGAAGGAACTGTGTCCGTCTAGACCTACCGTGTGTGCGGCGTCGCTACTGCGGGCGCCAAAGAGAGCTGCAACTGCAGCGCGGCGTAGGACACCGCCGCGAGACGATAGTGCTGTGAGGAGTAGCACAATCGGACGCTAGTGTAGAAGCGCGGTGTGCACAGTGGCCTAAGGCTAGCCACTGACTGGCGCTGACTGCTGAACTAATTCCCTATCCACATGCGTAATATCAGAGGGAAGGGGTTTCAAATGAGTCAGTCACCAGAATCATACATCCGTCACCATTCACACATCTAGCAAGTAATGTCTATACTAGCGCATGGCCGAACGGCCATGCGGTCCTTTTATAGCCGTGCGCTGCCGGACCTTCCAGATCTCTGAGATGGACCAATCAGATCAGGGCGAGGACCTGAGCACGTGACTCCCGAGCTCCAATGGGAGATCGTCTCATGTGCATGCTCAGTGGAGCGGCAGTGGGACTTAGGCTCAGGAATGACTTGCTGCAAAGCAGTATGTGAGGCTCTGGACTCCTGTTGTGTAGCTACAGGAATCTGACGCCTAACACTTTGGTGAACCAACCAAATGTCATGCCCTTGTTTACAGTTTCCATCCATTATCACCCAGTGATATTTTTGATGCCGTAAGTAAAATTTTCAGATATTTCAAACCAGATAGAAGTATTGTGTCTAAAACATCCTTTGATCCACTGATGCAGTGTCGAGTCTCTCGCTAAGTAACAATACTTTGTGGAGACGGCATTGGCCCAGTTGTTATTGATAACATTTTGATCAATTAGAATGTGTTGTGGCAGCGGTTTCGTTACCATCTGTGACCCAGTCTGTTTTACTGGATCTAAGAGGTAACGTTTCTCCTTGTGGAGAGTGCCAAGTGAACATAAGGAGAATTAAGGGCCATGCAGTGCTCTTCTGGGAATTTAAGTATGCAAATAGTCTCTTGTGCCACCTATTGGATGTAGCAATCCTAAAGTCAATATTGACCCTTTAACGAGCATTGCCACGTGACTAAGGGCACACACACCAAAAAACCTTTCCGCATATACAGTTTCTAGTTTGGCTTGCCGCACCCCGCAGGGCCTTGGAGTACTCGGTATCGGGCCACTTCTGTTACTTCAGGGGCTATCACGGCAGCAGTGACCCATTCGTGGTCCTGGCGAGCAATTAAATGATGAATGGAATAGTTATTAAGGGGGATTAATTTGTGACGCCACCCATGGTACTCAGCAATGAGAACATGGCCGACACTGCAGTTCAGGTCCACTGGGGCAGTTGGTGACACAGCATAGATGTTACAGCTCTCCACAGGTAGATCTAGGCCCCAGGGCAGTTGTAGGTTTTATTTAAAATGGTGGTGACGGTTGTAATGCAGAATAGGTGACGCAGTAATAAAGCTGAGGACACAGCAGGGTTGCAATTTCCTTTTTACCTTTACTTGATAGTCCGGGGAGCAGACCAGGGGATCACAGATAGTGAGGGAGATCTGGTTAGCCTGGAGGCAGTTCAGGATCCACTGAGACAGATGGATATGGAGGCCTCCCTACTGTGCTATCCTCTGAGGTCCTTGCTACCTGAGGCTGTGCTTGGGCCTCTATTCCTGCTTTTCTTTAAGCACTTGCTCGTATGGCAGGCAGCTTGAGTCTTTTTACAGGTATTGCTCCTTCGTGGCGGCTCCTGGCTCTCTTATGCTGCTGTGCCGCCAAGTGTTTTATGAGGCCAGGAGGCCTGCAGTCCCTTACCCTCTGGATTTAGCTGTCGGGCTCTCTTTACCCACACAGTTACGGACTCCGGCATCCGCTTTCATGCACTCAGCTCTGGGGTGAGCTTACTCTCAGCTCCACTCCCCAGATTCCCCAAATTTCTCCTTTCCTCCCCAACTCTCCTCAGACTCTGTCAGCCCTCACCCCTTCTCTCACTCCCCTCTGACTGACTGACTGACTTATTCCAGAACAATCTCCTTACCTCAGCACTAACTCCTCCCACCAACTGTCACTCCCTTAAGCTCCACCCTTTTTGATCTGGAGTTAGAACAAGGGTTGGATGCTGGTTCTACCTTGTCAGGGGACCTCTCATTGTTTCCAGGCATGATATTACGCCCTGTGAGGGAGGCAATGCCACTGTGGCAACCAGACTCCTGGGGTGCCACAGGCTTTTAATCCTAAATCGTGTGGAAAGGATCATTAAAGGGTCAATATTGACTTTCAGCATTGCCACATCTAATAGGCGGCACTAGAGTTAATAGCAGTCTGTTCTAGTAATTTGGAGTGAATCCAGAAGTAGAGATTACCCATGGTGATCTACTAGCTTATATTTAATAACAAGCAAGCTTCAGGCTGGGTCAGGATAACCGGTTGTTCAGTAGCTATCCTTGATGACTTAGTAGCCATTCAGTGAGTTCCACTTGTTGGTGCCCATCCATTGTGATCCAATAAGCATCCATGATGAACCAATAGTGTTGTAGACATCACTTATGACCTGATAGCCACTCCAAACAACCTAGTTTCTTCACATCTATTTGTAGTAACTTAGTTTTTGTTCCTGTTAGTTTAGGTTCCCTTTACAGTCCCAGTGACTCAGTGGCCTTCTACAATGACACAGTGGTGTAGTGTGATGATCTAGTGATGGTGTAACAAGGTGGTAGTCCCAGCCGAGTTAACTAAGCCACAGTCAGTATATACCTTGTACAGAAATAGGCAGGACAAACGCATCCCAGACACAGCTGCAGTCCAACAGAGAGAACAATTTTAATAACAGAGATGAGTAAAGTACAAACACTGGCTTCCTGCTCTCTCCCTAGCTTCGTCCACGGCCGTACCCACAACAGCCACGGCAGCCAAAAGAGGTCCCCACGCCGGAATCTGGACACTTGAAGTCCTTTCGGCAAGGCCCTTATGTAGTCGTAGGGCCCATTTTACTGTCCTTAGTCCAGGGCAGCAGATTCTATCCCCCTCCTGAGGTCTGGCAATGCCCCAGCTGTTGCTGCACACATGCCCAGGGCAAATGTGCTTGGGCTACTGACTGAGGAGCAGGAACTTCCTGCTCCTTCTTGGGGCTGCTAACCCTACCCACCAAGTTAACTCCTGATATCCCTAACTCTACTACACAGGAACAGCAATCATGGCATTAATAACACATTAATACAATAATAGACATTATACATTGCAAACACAGCACATACATTAATACAGTGAAGTGCACGGGTCCAGCACATAGGAGAGAGGGAAAGCATTGGAGTTCTCCACCACCTCCTTACAATTGCATAAAATCCCTGATCATTCCAGAGTATAAGAGATTGCTTGTCTATTTTTGCAGTAACTAAGAGATGCTGGTACACAATTTTTACCAATTTTAAGAAGAAACTAAAATACTTAGGCTTATAAGCCTACAACCTGCAGTAACCACCGATCCACCAAACCACTGAACGACCAACTCTACCCTCGCCTACTGTATCCTCACCCATCCCTTGTAGATTAGGCTGGTAGTGCAATAAGAGACTGCGCTGCTGTGGTAGAATTCAGGATATCTTTATTGCCAACGCGTTTCCTGAGCCAGTCCCAGCTCACTTCATCAGGGATGCCCTGATGAAGTGAGCTGGGACTGGCTCAGGAAACGCGTTGGCAATAAAGATATCTTGAATTCTACCACAGCAGCGCAGTCTCTTATTGCACTACCAGCCTTCTCTTTGTACCAAGTCCTTGGACCTCGTGCAGACTGCTGCAGCTGTTTTATGCGATTATAGGTGTTGTGACTCTCACAACCCTATCAGGTGAGCCTAACACTTGCTGTGCACTCATCTACTTTACATACAGACCTACGCATTGGAAGCGCCCTGTTTCCCCCTTTTCTTATCCCTTGTAGATTGTGAGCCCTCTCGTGCAGGGTCCTCTCTCATCCTGTACCAGTCGTGACTTGTATTGTTTAAGATTACTGTACTTGTATGTATTATGTATACCCCTCCTCTCATGTAAAGTGCCATGGAATAAAAGGCGCTATAATAATAAATAATAATAATATAACCAGTCCAAGAGCTTGGGTAAAGTACTTAGAGTATGTGAGTAATGCTTCTTAATGACTAAGGTATATTTCATAGTAAACAGCCTTATTAGTTGTCCATGTCAGCTTGACAGTGGAAAAACCACACAACCATTTAGTGAGTAGCCCTGTAAAGCAAGTTTTAAAAACTGTAATATACACTCTATGAACAAAAGTATTGGGACCCATCTCTTAAAGGGGTTGTTAAGTAAAAATATATTGATGACCTTTGAGAAAGTCTACCAGTCTGACAGATGGCACCCTCACTGAACAAATGTTGTTAGCTCAGGAAGGGAGCTAGGTATAAATACAATGAATGGCGCTACAAAGCCCATCTCCATTCCAAGTGTAGTGGCTGCTTCCAGATACCGCAGATTAGATCCTGTTGAAGAATGGATTGGTTGCAGTTATTATCTCTAGTGTTCGCTGGATGTAAACACATTAAATGAGCTGCAAAGCAGCCACGCACTGCAGAACAACTCCCCAAGAAAGGTCAATAAAGGCATGCATTAAACCGAGATGCAAAGCTCAGGAGCTGTACTGCAGTACCTGGCAGCGGTGGCTACACATTGAATGGAGCTGCTCTTTCCAACTACTCTTTGCCCTTTGTGTTTACATCCAGCAGCCGCAAAAACTACTAAAAGCTGATCTGTAGGGGGGCTGTGTGTTAAACCCTTGCCAAGCTAATATTTATGACCTATGCTATGTGACAACCCCTTTAATCATTATATTCAGGTTTTTCATTCACTCCCATTGCCATGGGGATATAAAACCCAGCCCCTTGGCTTTGTGATAGAATGGCTCATTCTAAAGAGCTCACTGAGTTTGATTATGGTACTGTAAGAGGAGTCCACCTTTCGAACAAGTCAGATTTTGAAAAATAACCTGTGGGTGGCATTATTAACAAGTCGACATATTAAGGAATCACTGTAGCTCAACCTCGGGGTGGCAGGCCACAGAGTTACAGAGAGGGGTCACTGAGTGCCGAGTTGCATAATTCAAAACTGCCTGACATTTGGGTTCATTCGATTTACAAGAAAAAAAATTTGGATGCAAATTGAATTCCTTGCCTAAATTTGGTCAAATCTTTTGAATTTTTCAAGGATTACTCAACTGTTCCATGGAGTGATGAATCACACTTCTCTATCTGACATCTGATGGACAAGTCTGGGTGTGGTGAATACTAGAAGAATGTTACCTATCTGACTTCATAGTTCCAACTGTAAACTTTGGTGGAGGAGGGATAATACTACAGGACCGTTTTTGAGGGGGTCGGCCTAGGCCCTTTAGTTCCAGTAAAGTGAAATCTTATTGCTTTAACGTACAAGACATTTTGGGCATTTGTAGCTTTCAGCTTTGTGGGAATAGTTTAAGGAAGGTCTTTTTCTATTAAAGCATGACTGTGCTCCAGTGCACAATGGAAGGTCCATAAAAATAGGTGTAACGATTGTGGTTGCAGAGGGTTCAACCACGACCTGGTCCTCACAGAAGGGCGACTATTTCAGCTGGAAGTGTGTCAGAGAACCTGCACTGCAATACAAGGTGCCAGCCAATCAGAGGCCAGCAGCTGACTTCGACGTGCCCATGGCTGGGGGCATATGGCAGCAATTCCATGCACTTCCTGCTGCTTGCATGCTGAACTTAGTTGCCGGCTACAGAAGAGGACACTGCACAGTGAGGGAGTGGGGGCAAAGTGAATAGAATTGTATGTCTTTATAGGATTTAGAAAGCCACAAGGGGAAGGGGTGCAGGTCCAAATTTAGGACTCTAGTTACGCCACTATCCATAAAGGCATGGTTGTTGGAGGAGAACTTGATTGGCTTCACAGAGCCTCGATCCCAACACCATCAAAATATCTTTGAGATGATTTGGAACCTGAAATTGCGAGCCAGGCCCTACAGTATAGTCCAACATCAGTGTCTGACCTCACAAATACTTTTCTGGATGAAGAGGCAAAAAATCCCAACTACAGACCCCAAAATCTTGTAGAAAGCCTTCCCTAGGATAATGGAAGCTATTACAGCTGTACAGGTAGGGCAACTCTATATTAGTGCCTATGAATTTACAATGAGGCGTCATAAAAACTCTTGTAGGTGTAAAGTGAAGGTGTCCCAGTACTTTTATCATATAAAGTGTATAGTCTGTCTAACTTCTTACTTAACTGATCCAGTCAAAGAGCCATTTTAGCACTCATAGAAGATGTTTATGATGTACATTATAAGGCCCCAATGGAAAACCAACTACTTGGGTTGTGGATAAAACATGAGGTACAGATGACTTTGACTTTAACTGATAACTTTTTTTGATAACTGTTCACAGATTGTTATCTCACTTAAAGTGTAACCACTGCTTTAATTGCTTTAATTTAATATATATATATATATATATATATAAATAAAAAAAAAAGAAGAAAACACGGATGGCACCGCTGTAACCATGTGACTTCTAGTGGTGTGCGGTATCCGGAGCACTCCTCAATGCTGGCAGCTGCGGGTGCTGGTCTGGAGATCCACAACGTAGAATATTTCTAAGAAGAAAGGAAGACCGCACTCCTGAAGCTGATGAAATATCGCTGGGTTTATTGGTACATGCTATACATGTCGGCCGGGGGAGTAATAACAGGAGGGGAGAAAACAGCTGACAACGGCCGTTTCGCGCTACCAAAGCACTTCAACGGGTATATATATATATATATATATATATATATATATAATCCTCAATACAATAGCAAAATCTGTATTCAATGAACATGGACTTTCCGATTACTGAGATAGATGACAATTGACGCTATGAAGCTTTATGGAGAACTGTAACTGTCATTTCAGGAGAACTTGCAGCAAAAAGTCTGTGTCTGCCTCTAGCACCTCCCTCCTCCTCACCTCCCTCTGCATAAAATACCAAAAACACCAACTGGCATAATGTTGCGTAGACTTGTCCTGTATGACGCGACCCGCAGGTCGGTAACTTAAACGACAAAACAAACAAGGGAACACCGGGGACACAGTTACAACGGTGGGCCCTGCAATAGGGAACAGGGACGTGGAGACCTCCTGCACTCCCCAGAGGCAGTGTTCCTGAACACTCCTAGCGTTCTCTAAACAGACTCTTCACCTGTCGCCGACCAGGATACCTGAATCCCTCACTAGCCCTGCACCTATCCCTTACTAGGGAACTGGTTAGTGCGGACACCGGTCCCACCGCTGTACTAATATACCATTAGGGAAAACAACAAACAGGGAAAAACAAACAACTTAGCTTTCTCTGTTGCCAATGCTCCTGACGCAACAAAGTACTGCACCCGGACACAGCTTCCATCTGAACAGGTGATACACCAAAGCTCTGGATGAGCTGCAAAACACTGCTTACAATAGCTCATCTCTCCTCCAAGGTTGGTTGGGGAATGAACAATATCACCAACAGTGATTCAGAGCACCTGACACCTTTTTATAGGAAGGAGTGGAGGGTTAACACCTGCTGGCTAATTTACACATGTAGTAACCCCACCGGGGGAAACCCATTAGCAGCAACGAAGGTTGCAATAACCCCAGCGGCCACCGGGGGTAAAAAACCATTAGCAGCCACTAAGGATGCAATAATATCGGTGGCCACCGGGGGAAAAACTAACAATAAGCCAGAGGCTTGAAGAAAAAAAGGTTATATGTGAGCCAGATCTGCCACAATCCAAACATGGATTGTGACACATGTCCTATCTCAGTAATGGGAAAGTCTGCCTTCACTGAATACAGATGTTTCATGTTTTAGCCATGAACTTAGAGTGAAATTTCAGTCCAGGAAGGAAAGAAGCACATTTCTATTATAATATACTTAAGCCATATAAGAAGACCTATTTGATTAAAGATTGGTGATATCTGGGGGTCTTGTTGGGGATACTGCATTGGAGGTCACAAGCTTCAAGTTATGACACTGTAATTTGTCAACAAAAGATCCTATATCAGGCACATGCAATTTTCAGTATATTAAATAAAAATAACGTGGTTGTGTCTCTATGTCTGGTTTTCAGATTGCCCTGTGGATATTTTCTTTGTGTTGGACACATCAGAGAGTGTTGCTCTTCGTGTGAAACCATTCAAGACACTTGTGACCCAAGTGAAAAAGTTTACTGAAAAGTTTATAGATAAACTTACTACAAGGTGAATTTTATTCATTCATTTGATTCTTTTCACCCTAAACTAATAAGAAAATGTACATATTTATGAAGAAATATTACACAAAAGCGTAGGTGTATGTTCGCATTTGGCTCTAAACGTCTTTCTCATTTTAGGTATTATCGATGTGACCGCCACCTTGTGTGGAATGCCGGAGCTCTACACTACAGCGATGAAGTCATCCTCATTAGCCCCCTGCTCAGTCTAGCCAAAGATCGGGATACTTTAAAGGCTAGAGTTGATAAAGTTGAGTACATTGGAAAAGGTACTCACACTGACTGCGCCATCAAAAGAGGCATTGAAGAGGTCTTGATTGGGTTTGTATAAAATCATATCGCATACTATAGCTAAAAGTCTTCAATTCTTCATTTTTGTCTTGTTTTTTCAAGTCACTATTTTTTTACTTATCTATACATCTCATCTATATTCTGTGGGGCCAATTCATCAAGACTTGCCAGGCAAACATGACCATACCCCGTCCCACCCCGTCCTCCTACCTCCACCCATTTCGGTGGAGCTGATTTAACCTGGCATAAACTTAAAATATTGCAGCATTTTTATAATGTTTCAGATCTTTTACACCAGTTTTGTGGCTTAAAAGCTTTTTGATGAATTGGCCGTCTTGTGTTTATTCTAATGTTGTTTTATCTGTTCTCATACAACTTGACTTCATCGTACAGAGGATCCCACCAGAGGGAGAACAAATATCTAGTTGTGGTGACTGACGGTCATCCTTTGGAAGGATACAAGGAGCCATGTGGTGGTTTGGAAGATGCTGCGAATGAAGCCAAGCACCTTGGAATTAAGGTCTTCTCTGTTGCTATTTCACCAAACCACCTGGTAAGATGAAGACTGCTGGCTACCTAGATATTATGCAAATAAATTGATGCTTTCATATTTCTGCAATGTGCTACTCAGCTACTGATATTTCCCCTTTTCACATATGCAGGAGCCACGTCTCAGTGTTATAGCATCTGATCCCAACTACAGGAAGAATTTCACAGCAACCAGTGCTGCAGGTCTGTCTGATCTGGAGATAGAAAACACCATTGATTCCATCATTGACACCATTGTAAGTACATATAAAAAGCTCAAGATGCATTTTGTGTAGAAGAAAATAAGAGAAAACATAATTGAAAATCAGTGTTGGTTCCATTTTACATTTCTGTTGTATGTTTTTCTTTGTAAGGAGAAGTTAAGCATCTGCTCATTCTCACCATATAATGTTAATTTATTTTTGAGCAATTACAGCTCATAGATATGGGCAAAGGCAAATCCATTGACTTTAATAGGGCTTGCTGACATTCCAGTATTTTTGATGCAATCAAAAATCCTAATAAGTCTGATAGAAGCATAGACAGAACGGCTTAAAGGGTCATTCCTAATATAATAAATATAATAAGTTATCCTTTTTCAATGTGCACAAAATAGAAAAAAAGTTCAGTTCACCCTTTGAGTTCCAAAGTAACTTCCCAGCACGGACCACGTCTCTGTCAGACGATGAAATGGATAACTCTTGAGAAAAAGGAGATCCAGCTCAGAAAGATAAAATTCAAAATGTTTATTTAGTTTCCATAAAACATGAAAAAAGGTTGGTAACAAACCCGACCGGTGAAACCGGAGGGAAGGTTGCAACTGGGAGAATTGTCCCTTTTCAATACATAGGAGATAAGTTAGTGATTGCTGGAGGTCTGACCACTGGGACCTCCAGTGATCCCGAGAATAAGGCTGTGGAACCTGGGAAGCCTGTGTTGATTGGAGTTGTACATTCTCAACCTCAGCTCCATTAATTGCTATGGAACTGCTGGAATGACCTGGGCGTTGTACTCAGCTTTCTCCAACAACGCTATAGACTAGGGATGGGGAATCTCAGGCCCGATGACCATTTACATCCCACGATGACCTTTTCTCCGACTCCCTTGCAGATTGCTGGGGACCATAGTGTTTGAACTGGCAGCTGTGTTTTGATGGCCAACGGCCTTTTAGTTTCTTCTTGCTCTGTGAGAACACCCTCGCAGCGTTCACTACTGAATGCTGAGTTGTGTGCAATGAAAGATTACATCTGACACCAGTGCCAGCATCAAGACGTACTTTGTGGGCAGAGTTAGTGCTCAATTTGTACGTCCCCCAAAGGACTGCTTAAATATCCAAATCCCCCTGGCAGAAAGAAGGTTCCTCACCCCTGCCATAGATGATGAATGAAGCAGAGATCAAGCTTGTGAATCTCTGCTCTGACCAACACAGGGTTCTACAGCGCCCCATTCTCTGGATCATTGGGGGTTCTCAGCTATCGGACCCCCAGCAATCCCAGTAAGGCCTCATTCACACATAAATATTTTGCATCAGTGTCTTTATGCCAAAACCAGGAGTGGAACCTACAGAAAAAAACTATAACTGAAAGAGTGACACCTGATCTGTGTTTTGGAGACACTCCCGGTTTTGGCATACAAATATTGATGAAATACTGATCAAAAACACTGATGTGTGAATGAGGCCTTTTAACAGAGCTCTGCAACCACATCTTGATTGAAGCAGAGGCCTCCATTCATTGTCTGTGGGCCTGACGGAAATAGCTTTCTCCGCCTGTCCCATAGACAGGGAATATAGCGGAAATAGAATGTCATCTCTGCTCAATCAAGACGCTGCTCCACAAAGCCCCTTTCTGTGGATCATTGGGAGTCTCAGCCATTGGATAACCAGTGAACGTAAGAATGGAGCTCTGCAGCCCAATCTTGACTGGAGAAGAGGTCCGCATTCCCGGCATCTGCTCCATTCAGTTTCAATGGGACTGACTGGCTTTAAGTCTCCTCTTCTCGGCATGCTTAGCATGTCATTCTCCACAAGGAGAAATGATACTTCTTGGATATCGGTCAGACGCCTCTCACACAGCCAAACCAGATCTCACACTTTGCACTTAGGAGGGGTAGTACCCCAAAACACGGTGTCTGCAAATTGAGATTCTGGTTTGGCTTTTATCCTAAGTCGTGTAACAAGGCTCGTTAAAGGGTCGACATTAACTTTTAGGATTGCTACTTCCAATAGGTGGCACTAAAGTTCTAGTCCTCTTCCTTTCTGAAGAGACAATTTGCATATTTCCCAGAGGAGCATTGCGGCTTTAAGTCTCCTCATCTCGGCATGCTTAACATGTCATTCTCCGCAAGGAGAAATGATACTTCTTGGATAATGGGACTGACTGAAATAGTTTTCTCCAACAGTCCAATAGATAGTAAATGGAGCGAAATTAGAATATCTCATCTCTCTCCATTCAAGACGGTGCTCTGTAGAGCCTCTTTGTTTGGATCCCTGTAGAGTCCCAATGGTTGGACCGCTTGCGATCAATAAGATATCTCCCATCCATAACTTACATTAAAAGGGGTTGTCCCTCAATGGAAATGTATCATCTATCCACTGGATAGGATGGGTGAAAAATGTCTGATTTCTTTTATTCCGATTCATCCTCATTGCATACATGTAGTGATGAGGAACACGAGGTATAATTAGATCTATTGATACTTTATAATTAATTATGGTGTTTGCTTATATGTAAAATCATCTCGGACAATACTGTAAAACATTTGTCTTCAGACTGCGATATGCTTTTACTATGTAACGCTATATACACAAGGTATCACTGGATTATAACTCTTCCAATTTTTTTTGTTTCAGAAAATCAATGGTGAACACGGGGTAAGTAGTCCAAATATGTAAACGGCATGCATGCAAAATTCATTAGTATACAATGCTATATTATGTCACTAATGACCCTTTCTGCTGCTTCTTATTGTTGCAGTGCTGCTCCTACGAGTGTCAGGTAAGGAGTTTTGCAGTTGGGCTATAAACCCTTGAAATTGCCCAAACAGTTAATTCTGTGAAATGTCTTAACTAATATGTTCTTGTTTCTACTTAGCCTCCCCGTGGACAACAAGGTCCCCATGGTTCCCCTGGTTATGAGGTGAGGGGTATTGCAAGGTGAGTAAAATATTTTACAAAAATCATACTTCAATCTAGCTCACATTTTTCATGTGACCATAGGGAGAAACTGGTAAAACTGGACTTCCCGGAGACCGTGGACCTCCAGGAGACCCTGTAAGTTAACCCTTTTTTATCATTTTCTGTCATAAGGCATGTATGGCCATATTAATCAAAACCTGTAAATTCATGATCTATGTGAACTATTAAAACATACTGAACCAAACGTATAATTTTATATAATGAAAGAAAACAGTAAGGTGAATGTTATCATTTTAAATTTAATTATAAATATGTTCATATTTGTGAGCTGATTTATTTCAGAATATAACATATTAATGGCTGTGGTTTAACTTCTCTAATACAGAGCTTCATTTATCTGCATAAGCCACTGTTAGTTGTTGTTAGTTACTGTATTACTAATAATCTTTATTTATATAGCGCCAACATATTGAGCAGCGCTTTACAGTTTAACAGTTTCAAAACACAAGTCAAAAGTAACAACGTTAACTATACAATAATTAAAGCAAAATAAAATGACCCTGCTTGTGAGAGCTTACAATCTACAATGAGGTGGGGGAGATACAAAGTACAGGTGTGCATTTACAATAGTGTATTTACAATGAAGGTCCAGCCATCTTGAGGGAGTGAGGGATGGATGGAGATAGTGAATGGGCTACACGCACACACTTACACATAGAATGACTTTGATTAGTGAACGTGATAGGCCGCTCTGAACAAATGTGTTTTGAGGGAGCGCCTGAAACTATGCAAATTGTGGATAGTCCTGATTTCTTGGGGTAGAGCATTACAGAGGATAGGAGCAGCACGGGAGAAGTTTTGGAGTCGGGAGTGGGAGGTACGGATTAGTGCAGAGGTTAGCCGAAAGTCGTTTGCAGAGCGCAGCGGTCGGTTAGGCCGATGGACAGAAATGAGGGAGGAGATGTAGGGGGGTGCTGCACTGTGGAGAGCTTTGTGGGTGAGAACAAGTACTTTGAATTGGATCCTATAATGAATGGGCAGCCAATGTAAGGACTGGCGAAGAGCGGACGTGTCCGAGTACCGATTAGTCAGATAGATGACCCTGGCTGCTGCATTAAGTATGGACTGGAGAGGGGATAGTCGAGTGACGGGGAGGCCAATTAATAGAGCGTTGCCGTAATCCAGGCGGGAGTGGATCAATGCTACAGTGAGGGTTTTTGTTGTTTCCATGGTGAGAAAAGGGCGGATTCTAGAGATGTTCTTTAGGTGTAAGCGGCAAGAGCGGGCAAGAGATTGTATATGGGATGTGAAGGAGAGATTGGTGTCAAACATAACACACAGACAGCGCGCCTGCTGCCGGGGTGTTATTATGTTATCACCCACGGAGAGGGAAATGTCAGATTTAGGGAGCTTAGTAGACGGCGGGAGCAGAAGAAGTTCAGTTTTGGAGAGGTTGAGTTTCAGATAGAGAGCGGACATGATGTTGGAGACTGCGGACAGACAGTCTCTGGCATTCTGTAGTACAGCGGGGGTAAGGTCGGGGGAAGACGTATATAGTTGTGTGTCATCAGCATAAAGATGGTACTGAAAGCCAAATCTGCTGATGTTCTGTCCAATTGGGGCCGTGTAGAGAGAGAAAAGAAGGGGGCCAAGGACTGAGCCTTGAGGTACCCCGACAGCAAGAGGAAGAGGAGATGATGTGGAGCCAGAGAACAAAACACTGAAGGAGCGGTCAGAGAGATAGGAGGAGAACCAGGAGAGAGCAGTGTCCTTAATGCCTAGTGACTGGAGCCTAGAGAGTAGGAGATAGTGGTCAACAGTGTCGAAAGCTGCAGATAGGTCAAGAAGAATGAGCAGAGAGTGGTCACTGTTACGTTTTGCTGTCAGAAGGTCATTGGTCACTTTGATGAGTGCAGTTTCAGTCGAATGTAGGGGGCGGAAGCCGGACTGTGAAGGGTCTAGAAGGGAGTGAGTGGAGAGGTAACGGGTAAGGCGGGAGTAAACTAGGCGCTCCAAAAGTTTAGAGATGGAGGGGAGATTGGAGACTGGTCTGTAGTTGTTTTTGCAGGATGGGTCGAGAGCAGGTTTCTTTAGTAATGGAGTAACGATGGCATGTTTGAAGGAGGATGGGAAAATGCCTGAGGAGAGGGAGAGATTAAAGATTGTAGTTAGGTGGGTTGTGACGAATGGAGAGACTGGAGGAGATGTGAGGGAATGGGGTCGGTAGTGCATGTAGTCAGACGAGAAGAAGAGAGGAGTCTGGAGACTTCTTCTTGTGTGATGGGATCAAATGTGGAAAGTGAACCAGGGGAGATGCAGGAAGGGATGGGAGTCACAGCACTTGGTGGTTGGGAGCAGATTTCCTGATGGATATTATCTATTTTCTCTATAAAGTGGGATGCCAGGTCATCAGCACAAATGTCTGTGATAGGGGCTTGTGCTTTTGGCCTGAGGAGGGAGTGAAAAGTGTCAAAAAGTTTCTTGGGGTTGTTGGCTAGTGAGGAGATCAGGGTGGTGAAGTAGGTCTGTTTGGCGAGGTGAAGGGCAGCGTTATAGGTTCTTAACATAAATTTGAAGTGGATGAAGTCTTCTGGTGTGCGGGTTTTTCTCCATAGGCATTCAGCACTCCTCGAGCATCGCTGGAGAAGTTGAGTTTGCGATGTGAGCCAGGGCTGTTTTACTCTGTGCTTGGAGGTTCTGAGGGTGAGGGGAGCTACTTGGTCAAGGGTGCTTCTAAGAGTGTCATTGTAGTGATGAACAGCCAGATTAGGACAGGAAAAAGAGGAGATTGGGGACAGTGATGAGTGTAGGGAATCTGAAAGTGTCTGAGGGTTAATGGCTTGTAGATTTCTGAATGTGTGGTAGGTAGGAGTGAGCGGAGTGGGCGAGGATTTGTGAGCATGAAGGAGAGAATGTTGTGGTCAGAGAGTGGAAGCGGTGAGTTATTTAGGTGGGAGATTGAACAGAGCCAGACGAAGACCAGATCAAGGGTGTTACCGTCCTTGTGTATCTCAGAGGTTGAAAGCTGCGAGAGGCCTAGAGAGGTGGGTAGTGATAGAAGCTGGGATGCAGATGTGGAAGTAGGGCTGTTAATGGGGATGTTGAAGTCTCCCAGGATAAGGGATGGAAATTTTGTGGACATGAAGTGAGGCAGCCAGGCTGAAAAGTGGTCAAGGAAGTGGGTAGGTGAGCCTGGGGGCCAGTATATGACCGCTACTCTGAGGGAGAGGGGACGGAAGAGCCTGATGGTGTGGAGCTCAAAAAAAGGGAATGAGAGTGATGGAACAGGGGGATGACCGGAAAGTGCTTTGTGGGGACAGGAGTATTATTATTATTTATTGTTATAGCGCCATTTATTCCATGGCGCTTTACATGTAAGGAGGGGTATACAAAATAAAAACAAGTACAATAATGTTAAACAATACAAGTCATAACTGGTACAGGAGGAGAGAGGACCCTGCCCGCGAAGACTCACAATCTACAAGGGATGGGTGAGAATACAGTAGGCGAGGGTAGAGCTGGTCATGCAGCGGTTTGGTCGATCGGTGGTTACTGCAGGTTATAGGCTTGTCGGAAGAGGTGGGTCTTCAGGCTCTTTTTGAAGGTTTCGATGGTAGGTGAGAGTCTGATATGTTGTGGTAGAGAGTTCCAGAGTAGGGGTGATGCGCGAGAGAAATCTTGTATGCGATTGTGGGAAGAGGAGATAAGAGAGGAGTAGAGAAGGAGATCTTGTGAGGATCGGAGGTTGCGTGCAGGAAAGTACCGGGAGACGAGGTCACAGATGTATGGAGGAGACAGGTTGTGGATGGCTTTGTATGTCATGGTTAGGCTTTTGTACTGGAGTCTCTGGGCAATGGGGAGCCAGTGAAAGGATTGACAGAGGGGAGAAGCTGGGGAATAGCGGGGGGACAGGTGGATTAGTCGGGCAGCAGAGTTTAGAATAGATTGGAGGGGTGCGAGAGTGTTCGAGGGGAGGCCAGAGAGCAGGAGGTTGCAGTAGTCAAGGCGAGAGATGATGAGGGCATGGACTAAGGTTTTTGCAGATTTTTGGTTGAGGAATGAACGGATTCGTGAAATATTTTTGAGTTGAAGTCGGCAGGAAATAGAAAGGGCTTGGATAGGTGGTTTGAAGGAGAGATCAGCGTCAAGGATTACCCTGAGGCAGCGAGCTTGTGGGATTGGGGAGAGTGGGCAGCCATTTACTGTAATGGATAGGTTTGTTGGGGGGGTCACGTGAGATAGGGGAAAGATGATGAATTCTGTTTTGTCCATGTTAAGTTTCAGAAATTTAGCGGAGAAGAAGGATGAAATAGTGGACAGACATTGAGGGATTCTGGTTAGTAGGGAGGTGATATCTGGTCCAGAGATGTAGATCTGTGTGTCATCAGCATAGAGATGATACTGAAAGCCATGAGATTCTATGAGCAGTCTCAGGCCAAAGGTGTAAATGGAGAAGAGCAGGGGTCCTAGGATTGAACCTTGTGGGACTCCGACAGATAGGGGGCGAGGTGAGGAGGTGGTGTGTGAGTGGGAGACGCTGAATGTCCGGTCTGTTAGGTATGATGAGATCCAGGATAGGGCCAAGTCTGTGATGCCAAGGGATGAGAGGGTCTGTAATAATAGGGAATGGTCCACTGTGTCAAAGGCAGCCGACAGGTCCAGGAGGAGGAGGACAGAGTAGTGTCGCTTGCTCTTGGCGGTTAAGAGGTCATTGGTGTCCTTAGTAAAGGCAGTTTCAGTGGAGTGGTGTGACCGGAAGCCAGATTGTAAGCGGTCAAAGAGGGAGCAAGAAGAGAGATGGGAGGACAGTTCAAGGTAGACGTGTTGTTCCAGTAGCTTGGAGGCATAGGGGAGAAGTGATATAGGGCGATAGCTAGATACAGAGGATGAGTCAAGAGAGGGCTTTTTGAGGATAGGTGTGATGGAGGCATGTTTAAAGCTTGAGGGCAAAACACCAGTTGTTAGTGATAGGTTGAAGAGATGGGTTAGGGTTGGGATGAAGACTGTGGTGAGGTTTGGGATGAAGTGGGATGGGATCGGGTCAAGTGCACAGGTGGTGAGATGTGATCTTGAGAGTAGAGTGGAGAATCGATCTTCTGTAATGGTGGAGAAGTTGGTTTTGGAGGTGGAGGGCTGGGAAGTCGGGAGGAAGGGCTCTTGGGGTTGTTCACCAAAACTGTCTCTGATGTTATCAATCTTCTGTTTGAAAAATGAGGCAAAGTCTTCAGCTGAGATGAGAGGGGAGGGAAGAGGTGCTGGGGGACGGAGGAGAGAATTGAAGGTGTTGAATAACTGTTTAGGGTTGTGAGACAGGGAGGATATGAGAGATGAGAAGTAGGTTTGTTTAGCTGTGGCGAGTGTGGTCTTGAAAGTAGTGAGGGACTGTTTGAATGCTCGTTGGAGTGGGATCTTTTCCATCTGCGCTCAGCAGCCCTGGAAGCTCGCCTCAGTACTTTGGTCAGGCTGGTGTGCCAGGGCTGTCTGTTGATTTTGCGAGCTTTGGTATGTGTAAGTGGGGCAGCAGATTCCAAAGCTACAGCTATTATAGTGTTATATAGAGTAGCAGCGTCATCCGCATTGTGTAAGAAACTTATATCTGTGAGAGGGAGGAGGGATTCAGAGAATGAGTGTAGGTCAAAGTGTTTAAGATTTCTGCAAGGGTGTGAAAGTTTATGGGGTGGGGATTGTAGACATGGAGTGGAGAGGGAAGAGAATGTGAGAAGGTTGTGGTCAGAGAGAGGAAGAGGTGAGTTAGAGAGGTTAGATAGGGCGCAGAGGCGGGTGAAGATGAGGTCTAGTGTGTGGCCATCTTTGTGGGTGTCTGTAGAAGACCATTGAGTGAGGTCGAAGGAGGAAGAGAGAGATAGAAGTTTAGTGGCAGCTGAGAGGGAAGTGTCAATGGGGATGTTGAAGTCGCCCATGATGATAGTAGGGATGTCCGCGGAAAGGAAATTAAGTAGCCAGGTGGTGAAGAGGTCAAAGAAGGTGGTGGCTGGCCCTGGGGGGCGGTAGATGACAGCCAGTTGGAGGTTGGAGGGGGAGTAGATGCGCACACAGTGCACCTCAAAGGAAGGGAGGGTAACAGAGGGTGGCAGTGGGATTGGGGTGAAGGAGCAGGTATCTGACAGGAGAAAATCAACTACTCCGCCATGTTTGCTGCTGGGGCGGGGGGTGTGAGAAAGGTGGAAGCCACCATATGAAAGTGCAGCAGGAGAGTATACCGACTCCACCACCATGTCTGTTTGTGGGTCTCGGGGAATGAGAGAATTGTAAGCCACCATAGGAAATGGCAGCAGGAGAGACAGTGTCAGAATCCTGAATCCAGGTTTCAGTGAGGGCCAACAGATTCAGAGAGTTGTTCAGAAAGTAGTTGTGTAGGAAAGGAAGCTTGTTACAAACAGACTGTGGATTCCAGAGGGTACAATTAAAAGATGGAGATGAGGGAGTGCAAGTAATATTAATAAGATTATTATGGTTTCGATATGAGGTAGGGTAGGGGTTGAGGTTGGGGGATGGTGGACCAGGGTTGGGGGAGATGTCCCCTGAAATCAGTAGGAGTAGGAACATAAAGAGCAAATAGTTGTTGGAATTGTAAGTAATTTTTTTCTGCGCTGTGTTTGGGCAAGTTGGGCTGGGGTTTCTCAGGAAGGTGAGGAGTGCATGGGAACTGAACATGGGAGAGGGAAGTATAGAGGGGTTGATGTGTATGAGTCGTGATGGTGGGGGGATGGGGTTGTGAATGTGGAAGGCAAGGAAGCACAGGAGGATAGAAATAAAGCACATGGATAAAAGAGGGAGCAAAGTGTGGGTTACCTGACTCCTGCCCTGACTAACTGCCATGTATAACTGCCGTTTTCTTGATGCTTAGCTTCTGTGATGCTTTGCTTATGGGATGCTCGCGTGCTGCACCCCACACTGCATGTTTCCCCTTAGGAACTGTTGTATTATTCTCGCTACTTGCACCCACCTCTAGAGGGAGCTGAAGAGCTCAGTGCTTACTGATTTCATTGTAAAGCCACACGCAGTAACCCTCTCAGGTCTCACCAGGTGGTGGCTTCAGAATTTTGCTATTTACATCTAAATCTGTTCAGATAATTTTAGGTTATATGTTATAAAAAGCATTACAGCCTGTCATGGATGTTACAGTAATCCATAGGTTCTCTGCAAATATCTTGCAAGGCTCCTGTCACAGGGATCACCGTCCCTCTGTCAAACACCTTAGATGTCATAGTTGCTATTGACGGTTGACATCTAAGGAGTTAAACTAAAGGGCACAGTGACAGTGCCTATGTGATCAGAGTAACAGTTAGACAGGCACTATTGTTTAATTTTCATTTCATAAATCAATAATACACAATAAAATAAAAAACGTTGTAATATATCTTAGAAAAATCTGCTTCTTTCTCTTTCTGGATTGGTCTTTCACTCTCCATTCAAGGGTCAAAACTGTAAAATATGTATTCAGCGAAGACAAATTTTCCCATTACTGTGATGTACAATACAAAATAATATTGTGGTATCGTGTTAGCCAGAAAAATCGATGTAAATACTTAGGTCCCAAAAAAATGAGAAAGGTATTCAAGTAGTGATACCTCTATTGGCTAACCAGAGAAATTATATTTGCAAGCTTTCAGGGCTCATATCCTGTTTTAATTCCTATTTAAATATTGCTGTCTCTTTTCAGTAATTCACTTGTAATGTAGCATGATGAAGGGGCCTACTGAGCCCTGAAAGCTTGCAAATATAATTTCTCTGGTTATCCAATAAAGGTATCACTCCTTGAATACCTTTCTCATTTTTTGGGACCTAAGTATTTACACATTACTGAGATGAAGAGGAAAGGTGGGAGGAGGATTTTGAAGGTAGAGGCAGAGACCCAGACATTCTGCTGCAAGTTCTCTTGAAATGACAGTTACATTTTAAATCTAGGGTAAACAAAATAAAGTTAAAGTGTAACTGTCATTTGAGGAGAACTTGCAGCAGAATGTATGTCTAACCTCTAGCTCCTCCCTTCTCCACTGAATCTTATAAGCACCAATTGTCATTGTCATCTCCTATCATCACTGGATAAAGATTTTACAAATTGTACTATGAATTGAGAGTGAAAGATCTGTCCAGGAGGAGAAAGGCGCAGATTTATATAAGATATACTACTGTAGAAAATCTAACCTGTGCATGATATGACGTCAGACTTAGTCAATGTATTATTGTACCTAATTAATAATGTTTTTATTTTTACATCTATTTGCTTATTTTTAGCTATAAACTTGCATTAATAGGTTTGTGTTATAGTTTACAGCAGAGTATGCTGTACAGTTAAAAAGCCTAGTAAAGGAATCCCTCTTTTCCTTTATATTCAATGTCATGGAACATAATGCCTATGACATTAGATCATGCCTCTCATTTATTCCTTGAGCTTTTTATCCTGGCGGTCTGCCAATGATTTACAAGAAAGTGCTTTCCACTTCTTGTAAACGTTCCATCTTGTAAAACGTCCACTATACTTCAGTTTTTGTTTGTATAAGTTAGTATACACATTATATACATTAGTACATTTTTCACTGCTTTTGGAGGCACAGAACACTTCCTCAATAAATTTAAATTATAAATTATGCGCATACTACCTCTACAATATAACCAATTTATACCTCAATGTATACGCCCAGGGCTACACACACGCAGTCATTTTTCTTTTTTAAGACCGACAACACCCTGACCCAAGAGTTTAACGGAACATTCATTTTTTATTTTTAACGGATTCAAGTTTCCTTTGCATCCATCTCAGCGCATGTCCTATTCTCCAATTTTGCAGATCAGACTCAACCGTTCAAATCTATCGGAAGCCATCAGAAATGGGTGAAAGACGTAAAACATCCTTTTTCCATCCGTTTTTTAAGCGTCAGTGGAGAAAAAAAGTTTATGCCGTCTGCCCACTTCAGTTTTCAAATGGATGAAAAAAAACAGATGTCACCCGAGTGCAGTCTGATTTTTCTCAATGACCCATAGATTTGAATTGCCGAGTGTGTTCCGATTTATGGAAGCAAATCGCGCATGCTGCGATTTTTTTTTTCTTCCAGGAAAATCGGACATGTGCACGGCCTCATTGAATAACGTGGGGACAATTGCTATCCATCAAAACGATATATATAGCACTTGTCCAATTTTTACGGTCATGTGCCCATGCCCTTAGGGTAAAAATTCCTTCCCGACTTCACGTACGGCAATCAGACTGGTTCCCTGGATCAATGTCACATCGCCAAATCTAGTACCTAATACCCATACTCAAGCTCCACTTATGGAAACCTACCTACACTTCAGTTTTCAATATAAGATACATTTTGGCACTGGGACTTTCAGTTTTCCATTTGTGCATTTCTAATAATGTCTAACTTTTGCAGGGCCGTCCTGGTGACATTGGACCTGTAGGATACCAGGGAATGAAGGTAAGTTTGATAACATTTACAATGGATGTCACAGAATATCACTTTTTTTGCTTATATTGACCTTCACCTTCTTTTATCTTCTCTTCTTTTCCACAATAGGGAGACCAAGGCTCTAAGGGAGATAAGGTAAGTAGGCATGAGAAATTCTGCGGAAAAGATAAAAATTAGGCCCCTTTCAGATGCCCTTTTGACACCACCACACTTTTGCCCTTATTCCCCTTTCATAAATGAAGTATACTTTTCACTTTCATCTTTCCTAATACTCCAGCATTTGTGGAGGTATCAATACCTTTCCAGGCTCTCACCACCCATTTAAATGGGGATGAGACCAAACTGATATCATTGTCAAAAATACTGGGGTAATCCTTAGGCTGTGTGCACACGATGCGGATATCTAGCGGCCCCGCAGCGGATTTTTCCGCGCAGAAACGCTGCATATCCGCATTGTGATGTACAGTAGCATTAAAAGCAATGAAAAAAAAACTGCTGTGCAGACGCTGCAGATTTTTCCGCGGTACAAAATCCGCAGCATGTTACTTCTTTTGTGCGGTTTTCCTCCTCCCCTGTCTCCAAAACCGCAGGGGGAAATACGCAGTGGAAAACCGCACAAAAACAGCAAGAAAACCGCGCTAAAAATGGAAGAAATCCGCAGGAAAAATGCAGGTCATTTGACCTGCGGCTTTCTTCAATTCTGCGCGGAAAAATCCGCAGGGCCAAAAAGTCCGTGTGCACTCAGCCTTATGGCATTTGTATCCAGGACTTAACAATAATAGGTGCTTGGATTGCAGTCGTGATGAGTCCTGGAGCTTTAGGGACCCAACCAGACCCTTTGACCCATAATAAAAGACCAATACCATTACGGACCCATGATAGTTGGGGGCCATGTTGAAAATTTTCCATTGGGTCCCACAAGCTTCAAGGTACGCCAAAGTGTGCATCCTTGTTTTAGTGAAAACCATTGCACAAGAACAATTGTAGCTAAGGCTACTTTCACACTTGCGTTTTTTTGCGCTGCGCACCATGCGCAGTGCAAACGCACATAAAAAACGCATCATGCGTTTGTGTGCGCTTTTTTGCGGGTTTGGGTGCGTTTTTTTGCGCATACGTGCGCAGTACCATGCGCACGTATGCGCACCCATAGACTGTAATGGGTGTTTGGCTGTAAAAAAACGCATTGCGTGCACATGCGTTTTTTTGGGGCAAGTCGGACGCACAAAAAATGCAACAGGATGCATTTTGTGCGCCCGAGCGCACACTTCAAAAAAACGCGTGCGCGTACAAACGCGTACAAACGCATGTGTATGCGCACCCATGTAAAAGATAGGGAAAAAAAGCGCATGAGTTTTTTGCGCTAAAAAACAGCGCAAAAAAAAATGCAAGTGTGAAACCAGCCTAAGCAACTTAACAAATCACCACCATATTCATCAACTTGACAAAATGTTTTGCTACAAGTCTCTGATTTTCTGTTGCAGGGAGGAAGAGGAGCAAAGGGGGCAAAAGTAAGTATTTTGCAGCTTTAAAAGTCTAGTTAAGAAACTTCATATTAGAGTATTATTCGTGCTCCTCCTAGCTGGAGATGTGTATTCTTTATCCACATAATCCATAATTATTGCTTCATCTGTAAGCAGACATGACATCAGACTCCTATTCTTGCTGTTTTCTGGGAACAATGAAGCCGTTCCATTTATGGTAGCACATGAATTCTCTTCATGAAGACTACAGTACCGCACATGACTATGTCTAACAAGGAGAAACTGCCCGATAACCGCCAACAGTTGTTGAGCCTTAGCGAGTCCTATCTATGTATCACCACCACCGCTTCAACTATATTTCCCATCTACAATAGCAGCTGCTTGCTTTAGTTTTATAGATAAAATAACTTACGCATAGTCCAAATATTTAGTTATTAGTAGCAAACTCCACTTTAGCTACTATTCATTTTTATATGCATTTCTGCAGCTACTGTATGTCACTGCAGATTGGTGAATCCTGACAGTGTGCAATGTGTGCGCTGTCAGGATTCCGCTCGGATACCTGTTTGAGCATTCATCCTGTGACTGGAAGATTGCCGTTTGCAAATTTGTGGTCACCCTCTATGAAATCATTAGGTTGTGCATTTAATAATACAGAAAGACCATGTGCTGCAGTGACGGATGCTTTTTCTTGTTTTTTTCTACACATGTGATGGAATAGCTAAATTATATTATCTTGAAAGTCCCTAATAGGGTATTTTTTAAATACTTTTTCTAAACCATACAGACGCTTAAAAAATCATTCTCATTCCACCTGCATTTTCTGTTCGTTTTCATGTCCTTAAATATATTCAGGCTTAAAAATGATTCTTTTATTTTACAGGGTGAAAAAGGCAAAAGAGGAAATGATGGAACTGATGGACAAAAGGTGAGTGAAATTTACTATATTTTATATATACTAGAACGCATCAGACCTTAAAGAAAATCTATAATTAGAGGCATAAAAAGAAAAATCAATATTTTTTTACTGCATACAAGTATATTCTATGATTAATACTCAGCTATAGTTACCATGTCTGCCTTTATGTCCTCTCGTTCAACCACAATGCCCATTATTATACCAGCCCCAATGCCCCCTCCTTGTGCCAGCAAAAAGGACCATGACTTTATTGCCACAGTTCTCTCTGTGTGCTAGTCACAGTGCACCTCTCTATGCTATACAGACCTCATTAAACTCTATAGGGAGGGGAGGAGGAGTGAAGAGCAATCTGCATAGTAACAGCTATTTTAGTTTCATACTGAATTCACAGCAATACAGCTCTGTACTGCTGTTCAAAGTTCTCAATGATTCTGCTGCTCCTTTTTATGTATGTTACAGGGAAAGAGAAGCAGTAATCCATCATGTCTGTGTGTACTATGTATAGGAAACACCATAGTAGCTAATCTTACCACCCATTAGGACAGAGGCAACTTAAAATTAGACAAAGATCCAAGTCTTTTTCCTCACCCAAAAGCTGAATTTGCATCTACACAGCTTAGTACTACTGTATGATTTTCTCCATGTTTCTGTTCCTTCTGTCTATGTGTCAACTGATGAATGAAGATCATAAATCTGTGTGCTGTGTTGTGTATGGGAGATATCATTTGTCTCCTTCCACCAGCTCAGAGTCAATTGCAAATAAAGAGATAGAGCCTGCAGAAGGAAAACTAGTGAAAAATGCAGGATCCAAGACACACAATAGAAAGAAATAGTGTTATACTAGAAAGTTAGACTTTAAAACTTTTTTCTATGTATTTACTTCCCAGAACAGACATACAAGTAAGAGTTCTATTTTTTTCTTCCATCAACAACATTACAATAGATACACAATATTTAGAGATCTTGTGCTTGAGTAACCGGAACTAAATATAATAACAGCAGTCATGGGATAACAAATATTTATTTATACATTTTTTACACCTTAAATTATCCTGAGTAATAAGGAGCACATTAGCTTTATGTAATAATTGTCTGGGTTCTAGAAATCCTCAAAAAATAATTTCATACGTTTTCCATTTCATTATTTCTATTAGGGAGTTGATGGAGAGTCTGGATTCCCTGGTTGCAAAGGATCGCCTGGTTTTGAGGTAACAAATACAATTTGTAATAGTTTTTTTGTTTTAGATTTTGATGGCTAAACACCACTATGAATACAAATTTCAAAAAACTGACCGTCACATCCAAATATAGACTAGGTATGAACAGGTCAGTTTTTTAAAATTTGTATTCATTAGCCTCCTGACTGAGCACTCCGCCTTTTAGCCTCAGGCATTTTTAATCACAGCAGGACCCTCCCCTCCACAAAGATGTAGATTCAGTCCAAGAGAGGATTCACAGGTTCCCTTACACATGAAGACTTTAGTCTAAGAGAGGTTTGGCAGTGTTAGGTCCTGGAAAATGAGAATCAACTTAACGTGGCTTCCATGTACACATGAATTGGCCAATTTATGCGCTAAGCTTTCTCAATTTTTCATATTTCTAGTGCAGTAATGAAGTTCAAATTTCATATTTCATGTTTGCAAGCTATGGCGCCACAGAGTGCTACCTTATTTATTTGATTAAACACCACTAGGCTCATTAAAGTAAATTCAGCCAACCCTGTCAATATTGTCTCGATAGGCCTTCAGTCTAAGGTGTATCGGGGCCTTCAGACTTTTCCAAAGAAAGATGATGTTAAGGAGAGAAGTCTCTGGTCGTTGTTTGTTTCCCCATCTGATCCTTTTGTTCTTTCTAGAAATGAGACTCCTCTTAAAGAACACAGGAGCGCTTACTCTTAAAACTACCCTCCAAACTTCTCCTTAAAAGGCTCATTCCCCATATCAATATGGAACTCCTTGATAATCTATTTTCTCACTAGTGGTTATCTATTTAGTATATTATATTAATTCTGCCCTTGCTACAGCAGAAATCAGCTCTCCATGTAATGACTTCCTGCTGAGCCTATGATTCATCATTTATTCCAGCAGCCAATCGGAGGAGACAGAGCTGCAGGGGGAGGGATATAACAGCAGTCTGAGCCAATGTAGAGCCAAGAGGTGTGTCTAAGACTACCACAGACTCCCAGTAGGCCTTCTAGCTCAGCTGGAGTCACAGGTCTCCGATCCGCTTATTAGAGAGAGCCTGATAAAAGCCACAAGCAACAAGATTTGAAAATACATGGCAAGAAATCACCTCTTGTAGGTTTTGATGTACATATCAATTCACAGCCAATACTGGGCAGTTATAAGAAATATTGAGAAGTCTTCAAATTTATACTTAGCATTCCCTCAGTCCAGATGAAGTACAGCAGAAGCTTCTTTTTTTACCAAGCAGTAGAAGAATAACGATAATGTGTCCATGATGTACTGTTCATCTAAGGTTTTTTACCAATCTTTCATTTTCTTTCATAAATACGAGCCTCCGATCCGTTATTTTTTTATTTAGTCGAGGCTGAGAACTAAGGGATAAATGCTAATTGCAATTACCGTGGATACTTAAGCCACTGAATATTGTTAAATTCAGCAAGTCCAAACTTTAAATTAAGTTGTCATTATAGGGAGAATCTGGACCTCCTGGGCCCAAAGGAGATCCTGGGTCATATGGAGCAAAAGGAGATAAGGTAAGACTGTTTGTCATATTGTACATCACTTATCACTTGGATGAGATGTCACATGCACTAGTCACGCAGTACAAGCGGCTTATGGTATATTATTCATATTTTTAGGGTGATCCTGGACAGGCTGGTTCTCCCGGGAAACCTGGCAATGCTGGTAACATAGGAGACAAGGTAAGATTTTAAAAGTCTGTTTTTAGTATAAATTTGGAACATTTTAAACATGACATACTGTACTGCTGTGGTAGGATATGGGAAAATATGTTAACACCATGGTTTATTAATGAAAATATATATGCTAGAAAAGTGGTGTAATATGAACCATAAGTGGATTAAAGGGGTGTCCTATTTTCAGCAGGAGCGCACCACTACCTGGGCTCCCTCCTCGATTGACATTGGGAACCATCGCGCTTCTGACCCAAACTGTCACTTTTAAATGCAGCAAACAGACGCAGCTTTGTCTCTGCAGCACTGGAGAAGCGCAGTCGCATTGAAGGTGACCGATCTTTCCAGATCCAGATCCAGAGCATCGCATACAAGCTCTGTAGAAAAGAGTTTGTAAGCACTGCACATGTTTGGCTACTTCTGCTAAACCATAGCAGTAACTGATTTCCTAAGTAATGAATAGTAAAAAATAAACTTGATAAACCTTCTGTTTTTTAAAGTGCAAACTTGCTTGATTTTCCAAGCACTTTGCAATTTTAACCATTGTCGAACCTGACAATAATCATTTTAGTGTTGTGTCCTGAGGTCTAGGGAGTAACGTTTCTCCTTGTGGAGAGGGACATATTGGCCCCGGCATGCCAATGTAAGATGTAAGGAGACTTATTTGCCGTGCAATTTGTAAGAATGGTGCACAAAATTAATATGGCAAAAAAGCTGCACCAAAATTTCTCTAGTGCAAACTTTAAGGCTATGTGCCCACGATGAGTTTTAGGTGACGCTACGTGTTTTTGCTGCTTAAAAAATGTAGCGGCTTACAGTTCCAGCAAAGTGAACGTGGTTTAAATGAAATCTCATGTCCACTGTGCTTCTTTTTTACTCAGCGTGAACTGATCTGCGTTGCGTGTTTCAAATCTTCAACATGTTAATTTCTCTAAAAAGCGCACACTTGCACTATTTTATCTACTATTTTATAGACAGTAGTTTTTCACTTTATTTTACTTTTAAGAAAATCTCACTATTAGAGTTGAGCGAAACGGGTCGAAAAATTTCAAAAGTCGCCGACTTTTGGCAAAGTTGGGTTTCATGAAACGAAACCCGACCCTAGGATGAGGTCGGCCACGAGGTCGGCGACTTACGCGCCAAAGTCGCGTTTCAAAAGTTTGTTTTGCGCTCTTTTTCAGCCAATCAGGATCCACGGACACTGTGGGCAACGTGATGACATAGGCAGGGGTCACCACCATCTTTCAGAAGGGCATGCAAGTGATTGGCTTGCTTTGGTGGGCGTCACAGGGGGTATAAAAGGGCGTGCACGCTGACCGCCATCTTACTTCTGCCGATCTCAGTATAGGGAGAGGTTGCTGCTGATTCTGTAGGGAGAGCGTTAGGCAGGGAAGAAGACAAAAAAACTGCTTCTGCTGCTAGCGATTTGGCCTGCACAACACACCAGTCACTGTGTGTGCAGTGCAAGGGGAGGCTATATAGTGGTGTATCAGTGGTGTTGGTTGTTGGGCTGCCTTCTAAGGCTTCCTGACATTCCTGCATTGCTGTTTACCCACTGCTCCGCAAACTGCTTTTTTAAAAGCAATCCCAATTTTTTTTTTTGTCCTGCTGAGAAGAAAAAAAAACTGCTTCTGCTGCTAGCAATTTGGCCTGCACAACACACCAGTCACTGTGTGTGCAGTGCAAGGGGAGGCTATATTGTGGTGTATCAGTGGTGTTGGTTGTTGGGCTGCCTTTTAAGGCTTCCTGACAGGCTGGCATTGCTGTTTACCCACTGCTCTGCAAAATGCTTTTTTAAAAGCAATCCAATCTCCCTTATCCTCTAGTCACTTTGGTCACAGCTGTGCCATCGAGCCTGTGACATAGCGCTCAGATATCAGTGGGCCTCACACAGTCCAAAAGTGTCCAGTGTCCAAAAGTGTGTGCAGAGATTCAAAATCTCCCTTATCCTCTAGTCACTTTGGTCACAGCTGTGCCATCGAGCCTGTCACATAGCGCTCAGATATTCATTGGGCCTCACACAATCCAAAAGTGTCCAGTGTCCAAAAGTGTGTGCAGAGATTCAAAATCTCCCTTATCCTCTAGTCACTTTGGTCACAGCTGTGCCATCGAGCCTGTCACATAGCGCTCAGATATTCATTGGGCCTCACACAATCCAAAAGTGTCCAGTGTCCAAAAGTGTGTGCAGAGATTCAAAATCTCCCTTATCCTCTAGTCACTTTGGTCACAGCTGTGCCATCGAGCCTGTCACATAGCGCTCAGATATTCATTGGGCCTCACACAATCCAAAAGTGTCCAGTGTCCAAAAGTGTGTGCAGAGATTCAAAATCTCCCTTATCCTCTAGTCACTTTGGTCACAGCTGTGCCATCGAGCCTGTCACATAGCGCTCAGATATTCATTGGGCCTCACACAATCCAAAAGTGTCCAGTGTCCAAAAGTGTGTGCAGAGATTCAAAATCTCCCTTATCCTCTAGTCACTTTGGTCACAGCTGTGCCATCGAGCCTGTCACATAGCGCTCAGATATCAGTGGGCCTCACACAATCCAAAAGTGTCCAGTGTCCACAAGTGTCTGCAGAAATTCAAAATCTCCCCTGTCCTATAGACACCTTGTACCTTGTTTTACATTACTATATAGTTTGTTGGATTTTGTCTACATTTCTACCAAAAATGAGGAAGGCTGGTGGAAGAGGCCGTGGAATTGGGCGGGGGTTGGCAGCTGGTAATGATGGTGTTGGTGGTGGATCTGATGGTAGTGGCAAGAGCAAAATAGGACCGAATGCAGGAGGTGTTGAGCCTGCGTCATCGTCTGGCTACATAAGGCCTCGAACGCTTAGTTTTCTAGGAGTTGGCAAACCGCTTTTAAAGCCAGAGCATCAGGAAAAAGTTTTGTCTTACATTGCTGACTCAGCCTCCAGCTCTATCGCCTCCTCTTCTTCAGTTGTAAAAAGTAAAAGCACTGAGTCGTCATTGGAGGCTCATGTTCATGAACCACACCTTTCCTTGTGTCCTTCACCCCAACCAAGATTGAAGGATGACGCAGGCCATACTACTGATTACTCCATGGAGCTGTTTTCACATACCATGCCTGGATTATCAAGTGAAATGGTGAATTACCCAGGCCAAGATGAATCTGACATGGAGTGCACTGATGCACAGCCGCTGATGGATGATTCTGCTGGTACATTCACTCAGAGCACTACATTGTCCTCGCAGTGTACAGAGCCAGATTCTGACCCTGATGAGACTCAGGTGCCCCTTCCCGCACACTATACCACCATACACGGTGACACAGAGGAAGGTGCACATGACATAGAAAAGGAGGTGATGGATGACCCAGTTGTTGACCCAGATTGGCATCCATTGGGGGAAGAGGGTGCTGCTTCCAATAGCTCAGATGAGGAGGAGCATCCACAGCAGACATCGACATCGCAACAGCTGTTATCTGGCAGGCCCGGAGCACTCCAAAGACAGGTTCCAAACATCAAAAGAGTTGCTGGACAGCTTGTCCAGAGGGTCAAAAGATCACAGCGTGCTAGGCCGCAAAATGTCTGCCAAAGTAGGAAGAGTGCAGTGTGGCACTTTTTTGAACAAAATCCTCATGATCAGGCCAAGGTTATCTGTAAGAAGTGCGCAAAGACCTTTAGCCGAGGGAAAAATCTGAAAAATTTGAATACCAGTTGCATGCTTAGACATTTAACCAGCATGCACTTGCAAGCGTGGACACAACACCAAATCTCAAGTGCCACATGTGCAACTGATCACAACGAAGGTAGTCAGCAACGCTACATTGTTTCCCCCACTGTAAGCCCACCGGTTAGCACAGCAGCAAATGTTGAGGTGTCGTTGCAAGGCCACAGCAGTCAGGGAATCCCACTGTTATATCAACGAAAGACTGATTCTAGGCCATCAGAAAGAACACCAACTCCATCACCATCATCAACCCTCTCTCAGTCCGCCCTGTCCACCGCTACTTCCACCATATGCAGCTCTCAAGTCCAGCTCACCCTCCCAGACACTATGAGTAGGTCAAGAAAGTACTCAGTCTCTCATCCGCGTACACTGGGTTTGAACGCCCACATTGCCAAACTAATCTCGTTTGAGATGATGCCCTTTCGGTTGGTGGAAAGCACAGCTTTCCGCGAACTCATGGCCTATGCAGTACCACGCTATGACCTACCCAGTCGCCACTTCTTCTCTCGCAAAGCCATCCCAGCCCTCCACCATCATGTGAAAGACCGCATTGTCCATGCACTCAAGCAGTCAGTGAGCGGAAAGGTGCACCTCACAACTGATGCATGGTCCAGTCGGCATGGCCAGGGCCGTTACGTGTCCATCACTGCGCATTGGGTTAATGTGGTGGATGCAGGGTCCACAGGGGACAGCGGTGGTGGGACAGTGCTGCCTAGCCCACGGTATAGTAAACAGTTGGCTGTAGGCGTTCGACCCTCCTCCTCCTCCAGAAGCGAAAGCTCGTCCACAGAGCGCAGTCGTACGAGCACTCCATCTGCAGCTGCCACTGTTGCACACGATGTGTCCCCCTATCGAGCAGCAAGTGGAAAGCGTCAGCAGGCTGTGTTGCAGATGATGTGTTTGGGCAACAGACACACCGCCGAGGTGCTGGCCGAGTACTTGAAGCGACAAACTGAGTCATGGCTGGGCAGTGTACATCTTGAGGCAGGCAAGGTAGTTAGTGATAACGGCCGTAATTTTGTGGCAGCCATAGCCCTTTCAAAACTCAGCCATATACCTTGCTTGGCTCACACCTTGAACCTGGTGGTGCAGTGCTTCCTCAAAAATTATCCGGAGTTAACAGCCCTGCTCCAGAAGGTGCGAAGACTGTGCGCGCACATCCGCCGGTCGCCTGTACACTCCGTTCGTATGCAGAAGCTGCAGCGATTGCTCCACCTTCCCAACCACTGCCTCATTATCGACATTGCAACAAGGTGGAACTCCACCCTGCACATGGTGGAGCGGCTGTGCGAGCAGAGGCAGGCCATAATGCATTTGTGGGAGGATACACGGCCAGGCACTTTGAGAGCAGACATGGAGTTGACAGGTGTGCAGTGGTCGAAGCTGAAAGACCTCTGTAAAGTCCTTCAGTGTTTGGAGGAATGCACACGGCTGGTAAGCGCAGACGACGCCATCCTAAGCATGAGCATCCCACTTATGCGTCTGCTCATGCAAACTTTGACGCACCTTAAGGAGCAGGCGTCTGCAGCCAATGTTGATGAGGAGGAAGAGGAGGAGGGAATCCTTGATGACATTCAGCCATTGTCTGCTCAGGGACCTCTCCTGGACGAGGTGGAGGAAGAAGAGGAGGAGGAGGAGGATGATGGGGATGATTACTTAGGGGAGGAGGATGCATCTCGTGGGGCAAGTGAAAATGTTGGCGTGGCAAGGTCTGGTACAGGGTTTGTGCGTGACTGGAGGGATGTGGATTTGCCAGAAAGTGCTCCTCCAACCAGCACTCGCAGTGCGTCATTGACACCGGGAACATTGGCCCACATGTCAGATTATGCCTTGCAGATCCTAAAAAGGGACCCACGCATTGCCAAAATGATGAACGATGATGACTACTGGTTGGCCAGCATCCTGGATCCACGCTATAAAGGCAAATTACAAAACATCATGCCACAGGAGAACCTTGACCTAATATTGGCTAATAAACAAGCAACTCTGGTAAATCGGTTGCTTGAGGCATTCCCAGCACACAGCAGCGGTGATGGTTCTCACACGAGCCGTACGGGCCGGGGGCAGTTTGGCAGAGGTGTTCGTGGTGCACACAGCAGAAGTGGCGTTGGAGACAGGGGTTTCATGACAATGTTGTGGACTGATTTTTCAAGTACCGCTCACACAACTGGTAATACTGCATCGATGGAAAGTGACAGGAGACAGCAGTTGTCAACAATGGTTACAAACTACTTTTCCTCCCATATCGATGTTCTCCCACACAGGTCATTCCCCTTTGACTATTGGGCCGCTAAACTGGACACCTGGCCTGAATTGGCACAATATGCCTTACAGGAGCTCGCTTGCCCAGCTGCAAGTGTGCTATCGGAAAGAGTCTTCAGTGCAGCTGGATCAATCCTGACAGAAAAAAGGACCCGTCTGTCAACCCAAAATGTGGATGATCTAACCTTCATTAAAATGAACCACGCATGGGTTTCCAAGGATTTTGTACCACCTTCCTCTGATGACACATAGGGTGACAGAAAAATGGCTTGCTTTGGTCCACCTCTTCCTGGGACTTGACCTATTTCACCTTTTGCATCAGCTGAATGTCCAACATCAACATATGCCACTTTCTAAAACTCCCTAACTGTGCTGCCTCCCCCCCCATGGCCGGGGTCACCACCTAGCGCACGACACCGTGCGAGTGCCGTTGCCCTGGACAGGTGGGTAGGCCGACTCTTGGGCGCGGGCACTGGTACAGGGTCCTTCATAGTGCAATCAAGTGTCTCTGACGGTGGTCGTGCACACCCGCCGTCAGACACACCGCCGTACTATGAGGGGCCCAGTGCCAGTACCGACGCCCACGAGTGGGCCCCCCTTGCTTGGGCAGGGCCCCAGCATTTGCAATCTTTACCTCTCCCTGCTCCTCCGCTGTGTAGTCTGGGCCGTCAAATCCATACTGTGCCTGACACCGTCTGAGCTGCCTCCTAATGTATAGACATATATTTTGAATGTGTATGCTATCCATACATGTTATCCGGGGAAACGGTACCCTTTCTAACCTTTGTGCAATTACGTGCAATCCATACTGGGCCTAACACCGTCTGAGCCTGCCTCCTGAGACATATATTTTGAATGTGTACGCTATCCATACATGTTATCCGGGGATACGGTACCCTTTCTAACCTTTGTGCAATCACGTGCAATCCATACTGGGCCTAACACCGTCTGAGCCTGCCTCCTGAGACATATATTTTGAATGTGTACGCTATCCATACATGTTATCCGGGGAAACGGTACCCTTTCTAACCTTTGTGCAATCACGTGCAATCCATACTGGGCCTAACACCGTCTGAGCCTGCCTCCTGAGACATATATTTTGAATGTGTACGCTATCCATACATGTTATCCGGAGTAACGGTACCCTTTCTAACCTTTGTGCAATCACGTGCAATCCATACTGGGCCTAACACCGTCTGAGCCTGCCTCCTGAGACATATATTTTGAATGTGTACTCTATCCATACATGTTATCCGGGGAAACGGTACCCTTTCTAACCTTTGTGCAATCACGTGCAATCCATACTGGGCCTAACACCGTCTGAGCCTGCCTCCTGAGACATATGTTTTGAATGTGTACGCTATCCATACATGTTATCCGGGGAAACGGTACCCTTTCTAACCTTTGTGCAATCACGTGCAATAACATACTGGGCCTAACACCGTCTGAGCCTGCCTCCTGAGACATATATTTTGAATGTGTACGCTATCCATACATGTTATCCGGGGAAACGGTACCCTTTCTAACCTTTGTGCAATCACGTGCAATCCATACTGGGCCTAACACCGTCTGAGCCTGCCTCCTGATGTATAGACATATGTTTTGAATGTGTACGCTATCCATACATGTTATCCGGGGAAACGGTACCCTTTCTAACCTTTGTGCAATCACGTGCAATCCATACTGGGCCTAACACCGTCTGAGCCTGCCTCCTGAGACATATATTTTGAATGTGTACTCTATCCATACATGTTATCCGGGGAAACGGTACCCTTTCTAACCTTTGTGCAATCACGTGCAATCCATACTGGGCCTAACACCGTCTGAGCCTGCCTCCTGAGACATATGTTTTGAATGTGTACGCTATCCATACATGTTATCCGGGGAAACGGTACCCTTTCTAACCTTTGTGCAATCACGTGCAATAACATACTGGGCCTAACACCGTCTGAGCCTGCCTCCTGAGACATATATTTTGAATGTGTACGCTATCCATACATGTTATCCGGGGAAACGGTACCCTTTCTAACCTTTGTGCAATCACGTGCAATCCATACTGGGCCTAACACCGTCTGAGCCTGCCTCCTGATGTATAGACATATATTTTGAATGTGTACGCTATCCATACATGTTATCTGGGGATACGGTACCCTTTCTCACCTTTGTGCAATCACGTGTAATCCATACTGGGCGTGAGAACGGCTGGCGAGCTGTTAAGCAAGCTACAGCACCTGTGGTTTGCACACGTAAGTTTTTCATTTTTTCAGGAATGATGGTTAGGCCTAATTCCGGAACTGCGGTTGACCTGCACTTACTGGGAAATCATTGTTCGCGGGTAATAATTGTAATCAGTGATCCCCATCACTAACGTTGTTCAGCGGGTTATCTGCACCTGTAAGCGACAAATGCTGGCCTTTTCAGTGTAGCGCACATGCAGCCACGGACATGTAAGGGCATGACACACCAGTTATTGGCCAATCTCATGTGCCAGAGCCTCACGTGTCCCTCTAGTAAGCCGGACTCGGACCGCGGGGCATGACGGAGTCTCGTTCGTTAACGGAATTAAGCTTGCAATGTGTGCATCTGTTCTGTAGCTGGCATGGTTGAGGTTTCCCAGGTGGAGTCGAATTTAACCGTAGGCTCCACTCCTGGTGGTGCCCTTCTGGACATTCCTTTAAGGTTCAGCTTTGCAACCATACTGCCCACGTAAAACAAACACTTTGCCTTCATGAACACTGTTTGGAGGGTCATGACTCGTGGGAATAACGCCGCCCAATCAGTTAACCTGCTAGAGAGATCCTTCGTTGCTCCCAAGCATGACATCACACTCCCTAGGAAGAAGGTAATGCCACTGTGGCGACCGTACTCCTGGGGGCGACACAAGTGCACTGATGCCCAGCCACTGCTCGATGAATCTGCTGGTACATTGACCCAGACCACTACATTCCCCTCGCACGCTACACGACCTGAATCTGACCCTGATGAAACTCAGGTTACCCTTCCCATATACAGTTCCATCTTACACGGTGACAAAGAGGAAGCTGCAGATGAAAGTGCAGGTTCGGCCCACCCGCCATCAGACACACCACCGTACTATCAGGGGCCCTGTGCCAGTGCCGTCGCCAACGAGTGGGCCCCCCCTGCTTGCCCAGGATCACAGCACTTGCAAAGTTGAAATACTGTGCAGTGAGATGGAAGATGGGGACGACGAGGAATCCAGACAAGTACAGGGATTCCCTAGCGAGGAGACTTATTTGATTGTTTTCAATGTTGGGACAGCAATTTTTGGGGAGCACTATACTCTGGAGAATGATAGATGGGGCCCACCATACACTGGAACATTCCAAAGGTGGACATCAGACACTGGAGCAGCATTTACAGGGCCCATTATACACTAGAGCATTAGAAATGGGGCCCATTATGTTTGGAGCATTATTTGGGCCCATAAGACAGTGGAGCTTCATCCATGGGGACCAACATATACTGTAGCATTATGTGGAGCTCATCATATACTGTTTCAAACATTATATGGGACCAATGATTCTGTTTGGAGAAATAGATGGGCCTCGTCATGAGATGTAAAAAGTGAGGTATTTTTCATTGTACTATACCGCTATTTCTCTGCCGTATCGGAGCATGATGAGTTGTGGTATGTGTTAAAGGGGCGCTCTTTCGCCCAGGGCACATGAAAACCTGCAGCCAGCCCTCCCCCCCACAACTTTAGCCAAATAACCCCCATTTTTCAGTGCGTAACTTGTATTATGAAGTTAATTAAGGTTGACAAGCTTAAGTAAGAAGAATTGATGCTTTCGGCATTCAAATGGGCACTGTAGGTGTGTTTCCTGTCCTCCTCTCACTGCCGACTTTTATTCCCCATTGACTTACATTGGGTTTCGTGTTTCGGGACGACCCCGACTTTTCCCTATAATCGGACGATCTTGCTCGACCCGACTTTTGGAAAAGTCGGGTTTCACGAAACGAAACGCGACCCTAAAAAAACAAAAGTCGCTCAACTCTACTCACTATTATTCACATTTTATATGCACCTGTATTTTCTGCAATATCTCTCGCATGTGCTCATCTATGTTTTGTAATTGCTCATATTTTGAAATATTTGTAGCTATGTATTGCACCAGCGTTTCTAGAGGCATGTGCTGAGAGGTGTCCTTTATCTCTGTTCTTCTTAGTATATTATACTTTTGCTATTATATATACAGTGAACTTTCATACTTAATTAATCTTGCATATCCACCTAATTAGTCATCGTTTGCGATAATATATATGCAAATTATGAGCTGCTATTATTTTTCATCCATTTTTTTGTGCAAATGCCTATTGCAAATTCTATATTCTTTGTTTTTTTTTTTTCATTTTTATGCTTGATTGGGCTCAAGAGTTTATATATTATTGTTCAATTATTTGCTGTATATTCATATATAGGGAATAGTGTGACACAATTGTGGTTGTATTTTTTGTTCCATCACTTTCACATCTGTTATCATATATATTGCATATGTACTATGAGCATGCTATTCAAATATTATCATTATCTATATTTCGAACATCATTGCGCACATAACCATAGGTACATGCATGGTTGTATTTTGGTTGCTTACATGTCATACCATTATTGTATGTCTATTCAGTATATTTCCATTCATGCAGAATTACTTTACTATCCATTTGTATCATGTCACTTTACACCTGGCTGGGTGCAGAATATAACTCACTATGTAAATCTAGCTCCTTTATCTGCGCATGCGCTGGCCTAATTATAGGCATTCTCGTGTTGTATCATTTGAATGCATGCCAGAAATCCATCACTGCACGCTTGTGCAATTGTCATATAGGCCTGAATGGTTACACACATGCACCAAGCCGTCCAATATCCAGATTGGACCCGGAGAGCTTGCGCATACCTTTTTTGCATACCTCTTTTTCTCTTTACTTTATATGCTGCAATCTTTTGGGGGTATGTTGTTGGCTGATCCCTTATTATATGTAGTGCCCTCTACAAATTGTTTTTCTCTGCAGCAGGAAAAAACTCATGTAGTCCACACAAGTATATACAAAAAAGTCTGGTCAAAGCCAAAATACCAGGAAGTATCAAAAACAAAACAGCTTTTTATAAAATATGACACATACACATGAAAAAAATGCGCAAAAAAGGCACATAAAAAATACACTCAAAGACGCAAATACAAAATGCAATTATGCTAATTTACTTAAAGGGAATCTGTCACCCCATTTTTCGCCTATCAGCTGCTGGCACAGCCATTAGGGGCTTATCCACAGCATTCTGTAATGCTGTAGATAAGCCTCCGATGTAACCTGAAAGATACGAAAAATGAATTATATTATACTTATCGGGAAGCGGTCCGGTCTTCGTCCGATGGGTGTTGCGGTCCGGCGCCTCCCATCTTCTAACAGTGTCGTCTTCTTCTTTGCCACCTGTCGTGGCTTCTGCACAGGCGCACTGCTCTGCCCTGTTGAGCAGAGGAGAGGTCTAGCTCCTGCGAACTGCAGTATTCTGCTCTGCCTTTAACAGGGCAGAGCAGTGCGCCTGCGCAGGAGCCGCGACAGGCAGCAAAGACGAAGACGACACTGTTAGAAGATGGGAGGCACCGGACCGCAACACCCATCGGACCAAAACCGAACCCGGACCGTGCCTGGGTGAGTATAATATAACTCATTTTTCTTATCTTTCAGGTTACATCGAGGGCTTATCTACAGCATTACAGAATGCTGTAGATAAGCCCCTGATGGCTGTGCCAGCAGCTGATAGGCAAAAAATGAGGTGAGAGATTCCCTTTAATAGGTGCAGAAATTGGGCAGACAATCTGCAATATCAAAAAAAAAACTCACCAAAAATGCATTATGGGAACATAACCTTAGAAGCATTTTATAACTTTTTATAATGTCAAGTTTTTACCTTGAAGACAGTTTTGGAACTAATAATGATAGTTGTCAATGGCAGTTCCAAATATTGGACAAATCCACGCTGTCCAATACTGATCTATTTCTGGATTGTTATGGTAAATCCATGGTACTTTACACTATTGACCACAATAAAGTAAAAGTTTTTGATACGTTGTCGAAGTTTTGAGTGAAAACTTTGTTATTATAAAAGATGCTGTCCAAAGTGAAAAACAAGATACTGTGCATGTAGGAAAACTAAAATTACCCAATTTATGTAAAGAAAAAAATAATAACTGTACCCTAGACTTGTCAAAGAAACTGCCCTAGGTTTATATCCCCAATATATCGTCTGGAAACTGTGGATTACTTATTTTTAGCAATTTTATTACCTGTTTTTTTTTCTTGTGAACCCTTATGTTTGTCACTTACTTTACAGGGAGATCCTGGAGGAAATGGCCCACCTGGGGAGAAAGGTGAATCAGGTGATGAGGTAAATAGTCAAAAAACTTGGGATTATAAGTTAAAAAAAAATCTTCTCAATTTACAGATTGTTATATTTAATTTGGTCTCTACAGGGTAATGCTGGACCTGATGGAGCTCCAGGTGAACGGGTAAGAGAGCACATTTCTTCTGATTATAACTAACCCGATGTTTTGGTATAGTCATGTGTTAGATGCAGATTTTGCGGTGCATTAAATTCTTTGAAAATCTCCAGTGTTTAGGACATGTTGTAGCTTTTCCCTGAAGTACTGTATATCAATTTGATCATGGATTTTTTTACATCATCTTGCAAAATTGCTGCTTATTTACAGACAGATACTGTATGTTAACTTTTTATTATAGTATGGTAATTGTGCAGTAAACTGCTACAATTAGTAGAGTATTTTTTATGAGCACTAAAGGGAATCTGTCAATAGGGTAAACCCTCCTAAGCCGTCTATGTGGGCACGTAGCTCATAGGAAGCTGAATAAATGATACCTTGATATCCGCAATCCAATGTCTTATTCCATAGAAATCCATGTTTTTCCTTATATGTAAATTTGTTGTGAATATCTATGAGTCGGACATAGATCTCTCTAATAATCTCCCTGCAAAGATTATTTTAAATGAAAGGGGGAGTTACTAGTGTGAGCCATGTAGATCAGGAGCAATGAGAAAATGGAAACTGTCTTAGGAGCGCAGGAAAGAGACTCCAACAAGAGATGGGTTTAAACCACAACGCGTTTCGATGGAGGATCCGTCTTCATTAGGTGGAACTTCCACCTGATGAAGACGGATCCTCCGTCGAAACGCGTTGTCGTGTAAACCAATCTCTTGTCGGAGTCTCTTTCCTGCGCTCCTAAGACCATTTCCATTTTCTCATTGCTCCTATCCCCCATTGGAGGTTTTCGGTTGGAGCTGCGGTGGAGATCTGACATCCTTGTCAGCCCCTGGGTTGCTTCCTAAGCGCTCCTTTATGACCGCTTATCACTGACTCTTATGTAGATCAGGAGAGCAGACTGTCAGTCATTATATGTCTCACACTTGTAATAGCCCCATTCATTTCACATAAGCTCTGGAGAGAGATTCTCAGGGAGATCTATGTCTGGCCAATAGATCTTACCAGCTCATTTACATATAAAGAAAAATGTGGATTTTTCTAGAATAAGATATTGGATCGCAGATATCATGGTATTGTTTTATATTGTTTTATTCAACTTTCTATGATGTACATGTACATATAGATGGATTAGGAGGGTTGATTCTATGCAAAGATACCATTTAAAGGGATCTGTCACCAGGTTTTTACTAACCCATCTGAGAGAAAAATGATGGAACATTTAGCTGACATTGAGCCTGGGGTGCCAGTTACTCTATTTATGGTGCCAACTTCCTCTGCTTAGGTAAGATTTATTCAGACCTAAGACTAGTGATGGGAGAACCTGTGGTTGTTTGGTTTCAGCAGGTTCAATCGAACATCTAAAAAAGAGTTAGGTTCGGGTACCAAAATGGTACTCAAACCAGGACGCCATTTAGATGAATGAGAGGCCCAAACATTCGTTGTTTGCCATGCTGCCATCTGTGCTACAACGCAGCAAACGCAGGCTCTGATCGGAGGTGAGATCATTACCGCTGGTCAGAGAGCTGTGGTTCCCACGTTGTCAGATGACAGTGTGAGCCAGCAACTGCGACTGGTGGTAAAAAGGTTTGTAGTAGTACTACGAGTTAGTAAAAGTACTAACTAGTAGTACCCTCTCATCAGCATACGTCTGTGAGCATTCATCAGCAGGCGCCTATGCTATAAATAAATAAATAAAAAATGAAGTGGGGCCTCTTAAATTTTGGATAACCAGTGCATTCAAAACTGACAGCTGTGGGATTCAACCCTCAGCTGTTAGCTTTATCATGGCTTGCTATCAAAAATAGAGGCATCCCACGTTTTTTTTGTAAATAATTACAAAAAAAGACATGGCCCCCCCATTTTTGACAACCAGGCAAGCTAAAGCAGACAGCTGGGGGCTGGTGTTCTCAGACTGGAAAGGGGCCATGGATATTGGCCCCCTCCAGCTTAAAAATAGCATTCACAGCTGCCCCAGAAAAGGCACATCTACTAGCGGCTGTAAAATACTGACATCAGCCCCACATATATTACCCCACTTGCAATAGCACCAGGGCAAGTGGGAAGAATCAGGCAAAGCACAAGAATTTTCTGGGGCGGCTGTGGGCTGCTATTTGTAGGCATTGGTGGGCAATATCCATGGCTCTTTACCAGTCTGAGAGTACTAGCCCCCAGCTATCTGTTTTAGCTTGGCTGGTTGTAAAAATTGGGGGGGACCCCACACCATTTTTTAAAATTATTTCTTGAAATAATTTTAAAAGATGGTGTGGGACCCCTCTATTCTAGATAACTAATCATGATAAAGCTGACAGCTAAAGGCTGCAACCCACAGCTGTCGGCTTTGCCTGTGCTGGTTATCAAAAATAGAAGAGTCCCCATGTCATTTTTTTACATTTATTTATTTATAGCACAAGCTCAAGCATTGGCTGATGTATATTCATATCAGTGGCACCTGCTTCTGCGGTTATCAGCGACAGCAGTTGTATGCTGATGAAAGTAGTAATCTCTCATCAGCCGATGCATGAGACATGTGGTAACCTTTTTACCACTGGTTACAGCTGCTAGCTCACACTGCTATCTGTCAATGTGGGACCTGCAGCTCTCTGACCAATGGTAACTAACTTACCACCGATCAGAGCCGCCGGTGTTTCTCACGCTGTCACACAGATGACACTAGTAAACTCAAAATGCAGTTTTTAAATTAAGGTCTTTATAATTAAGGGAAAAATAAATATAAACCTGCAGGGCCCTATGTGAAAAAGTGATTGCCTCCCTCTTAAAAAAATAACTGTGGTTTGTCACATCTTTGGGAAGCTGAGTTCAAATTCCCTATCCACACACAGGCCTGATTACTGCCACACCTGTTCTCAATCAAGAAATCACATAAATAGGACCTGCCTGACAAAGTGAAGTAGACCAAAAGTTTCTCAGAAGCTAGACATCATGCAGTGATCCAAAGAAATTCTGGAACAAATGAGAAATAAAGTAATTGAGATCAGTCTGGGAAAAGTTATATTTTTCTAAAGCTTTTGGACTCCAGAAAAGCACAGTGAGTCATTATCAACAAATGGCAAAAACATGCAACAGTGGTGAACCTGCCAGTAGTGGCTGGCCGACCAAAATTACCCCAAGAGCACAGCGATGACTTATCCAAGAGGTCAGAAAAGACCTCACAACAACATCCAAAGAATTGCAGGCCTTACTTGGCTTAGTTAAGGTCAGTGTTCATGACTCCACCATAAGAAAGAGACTGGGCAAAAATGGCCAGCTTGACAGAATTCTAAGATGAAAACCATTGCTGAGCAATAAGAACATAAAGGCTTGTCTCGGTTTTGGCAGAAAACATCTTGATGATCCCCAAGACATTTGAGAGAATCCTGTGTGGACTGACGAGACAAAAGTTGAAGTTTTTGGAAGGTGTATGTCCCATTACATCTGGTGTAGAAGTAACACAGCAAGTCCACCTCTGAACGGCCTAAGAAAAACAAAATTAAGACTTTGGAGTAGCCTAATCAAAGTCTTGACCTTAATCCGATTGAGATGCTGTGGCATAACCTGAAAATGGCTTGGAAACCCTCCAGTGTGGCTAAATTACAACAATTCTGCAAAGATGAGTGGGCCAAAATTTCTCCAGAGTTTTGTAAAAGACTCATTGTCAGTTATCGCAAACGCTTGATTGCAGTTGTGCTGCTAAGGGTGACTCAACCAGATATTAGGTTTAGGGGAGAAATCACTTTTTAACACAGGGTCCTGTAGGTTTGGATTTATGGTTCACTTAATAATAAAGACCTTCATTTAAAAGCTGCATTTTGTGTTTACTTGTGTTAACTTTGTCTAATATTTACATTTGTTTGGCTATCTGAAACATTTAAGTGTGATAAACATGCAAAAGAATAGGAAATCAGGAAGGAGACAAGCACTTTTCACACAACTGTATATATAATTATTCCAAGGGTGTTTTTAATAGTATTTTAAAAATTTCTTTGAATGCAAAGCTCTGTATAATCCCACTCAAACCACTGATTGATATCTTTCTGTGTACACTGTGCATAGGCAGAAAGCTGCCAGTCAGTAGTGGGGATGGGGTAATACAGAGCGCATGAATATGAAGGAATACAAAGACATGTTTACTAATCTTCTGATAAAACAGTTATTGTTTCAAAACTACAGGAAGCAGCCCAGTAAGTGACATATCACTGGAATCAGGGCCCCTGTCTCTACATTATACTGCTCTCAGATTAGGCAGCAAAACCCTGGTGACAGATTCAATTTAATACTGTGTTGAGTACCATTTCCACTGCCCAATAGGATGCACATTACTGTTTGTTGAGAGCTTGAGATCTGACTTGGTCCCTGATTCAGGATATCGTTTATAGATCACCAGTCATACAACAAAAGTTAGTACTTTTGATTACTTCCTGAATAATAATCTGTCTACATCACGTAGTAGACGCACAAGTGCACAGCTCATTAGAAGCCGAAGCTCTAGTAACTGAACTGCAACTGTAACAAGCCATGCACCTGTACATCCATCACACGATCAGAACAGATGTTCATCTGCTGGAAGTAAGCAGCGATCTTGAAAACCACAAGGAATTTTCAAAACGTTGATGGAACTGGAGTAAAACCTCTAAAACTCACTACATTTTGTGCATCTACGAGTTTTTGCAAAAATTGTGAAACATTTCAAATAGTTTCATGCCAGAATTCTAATCAGGGCCTTCATGTTTTATTGTGAATGTCATATTATAAGAGTTTTATACACTTAGTAATTAACACAACTTTTTCTGTCTTTTTTCTACAGGGCGGTCCTGGAGAACGTGGACCTCCTGGGGTATCTGGTATACGAGGACCCAGAGGAGATAAGGTACATTTTGGGGAAGATTTCCTTAGCCACATGCAACTGAATTCTACCTCAAATTGGGTAGAAACGATGGAATACATAGCACGTTGCAAATGTTTTTGTGCTTTAGACACTTTTTACCTATTATAACAGTTTTATACACTCGTAAGTGTGCCAAGATAAGTAAATCAATGCTCATATGTATTTCAGCCATTGAGATGAACGAGGAATATTGAGATTTTAAAAGTGACCAAATAAACAAGGCTTTCTTATGTCGATAGCTGATAAATCAGGACACTAATATATAATATTTATTAGCGTATATGATATATTTTACAAATACCCGTTACTAGAAATCCGCTCTACAGGGAGTCTCATACATTTTAAGGGAACCGGTCATGTTGAAACTGGTTTCTGATCTGTAGGCAGGATGTTATAGAGCAGGAGGGGCTGATTAGGTTGACAGATTTTTGGGGATGCTTCCATAAACCTATTATTAATTAAAGGAGTTGTCCATCAGTCAGACAACCCCTTCTCAATCAGCATGTTTTCTCCCAGTAAAATAGCAACACCTATATTCACCTCTAGTGCCGGCACTCGCTCTTCCGGGAATCGTGCGGCATTACAATGATTGATGCCGCCAATCAGCGTTCACTTCACTCTCCCCGCCTTCGGGCAGTTTAGACATTAAGAGGAAATCGGAGCTGCAGCTGGACACTCACTTCTTCTTGATGTCTGATACTTCTGCAACCAGTGAATCCAGCGCCGATTACATAATAATCTCCCGCGAGCCCCGAGAGAGCCATTGCCGACACCCATGGAACAGCATTGGCACCGGAGATGAGTATAAGTGTTATAATTTTACCGGGAACAAACCTTCAGATTGAGGAGGGGTTGTCCAAGTACTGGACAATAGAGATGAGGTAACATTGTCAGCTCCCTCTTTATTCGGCAAGCTATACTGTTTACCGAAGAAGCTGCATCAGGAACCCGGATAACTGGAGCGCTCCCTATAATCAGCTGTTCTGCGCCGCAGCTGCATGTGTCGCGGCTGTGTGACAGTCACAACACACAGACTACCATGCATGTGCTGTGACTGTCACACAATCGCTCATCTCTAGTGGACGACTCCTTTAAGTTTGATATATCAGGTAGTTGGAAAATATTCATTTTAACTTGTATTTTAATTATTGAAATCCCAGGAACTTGTATGCCTATCAGTCCAGTGGGCGGTCCTTCCCAGTGATTGACAGTCTTACCTAGATGACTGTGCTTGCAGAAATAGCTCTCAATCACTAACTGGACCAACTACTGGACTCATATATACATATACTAGGTGAAGAGCCCGGCGTTGCCTGGGCATAGTAACCAACTGTGGTTAGTTATAACAAATTATAATGATTATATCTAATATATAAAGCTCAATGTGTGTGAGTATGTATGTGTGTATGTATATGTGTATGTCCGGGATTGGAAT